>NW_024056341.1:0-151624 GCF_013401445.1 Tripterygium wilfordii | reverse complement strand
TCCATAGAGAGCTTTTTTTTCACGTTTGTGCAAGTTGAGACGTAACTTGGTCTATTCGCGTCTTTACCTTACGAAACGTGGCACGAAGGCTCAACTAGCAAGTTAGACTTTTAAGAGCACTAAATAGAGTACAACGGTCCACATTGATGCTTTGGAATTGCTCAACTCTCTCCATAGAGGAGCTTTTCACGTTTTTGCAAGTTGAGACGTAACTTGGTCTATTCGCGTCTTTACCTTACGAAACGTGGCACGAAGGCTCAACTAGCAAGTTAGACTTTTAAGAGCACTAAATAGAGTACAACGGTCCACATTGATGCTTTGGAATTGCTCAACTCTCTCCATAGAGGAGCTTTTCACGTTTTTGTGCAATTGAGATAACTTGGTCTATTCGCGTCTTTACCTTACGAAACGTGGCACGAAGGCTCAACTAGCAAGTTAGACTTTTAAGAGCACTAAATAGAGTACAACGGTCCACATTGATGCTTTGGAATTGCTCAACTCTCTCCATAGAGGAGCTTTTCACGTTTTTGTGCAATTGAGACATAACTTGGTCTATTCGCGTCTTTACCTTACGAAACGTGGCACGAAGGCTCAACTAGCAAGTTAGACTTTTAAGAGCACTAAATAGAGTACAACGGTCCACATTGATGCTTTGGAATTGCTCAACTCTCTCCATAGAGGAGCTTTTCACGTTTTTGTGCAAGTTGAGACGTAACTTGGTCTATTCGCGTCTTTACCTTACGAAACGTGGCACGAAGGCTCAACTAGCAAGTTAGACTTTTAAGAGCACTAAATAGAGTACAACGGTCCACATTGATGCTTTGGAATTGCTCAACTCTCTCCATAGAGGAGCTTTTCACGTTTTTGTGCAATTGAGACATAACTTGGTCTATTCGCGTCTTTACCTTACGAAACGTGGCACGAAGGCTCAACTAGCAAGTTAGACTTTTAAGAGCACTAAATAGAGTACAACGGTCCACATTGATGCTTTGGAATGCTCAACTCTCTCCATAGAGGAGCTTTTCACGTTTTTGTGCAATTTGAGACATAACTTGGTCTATTCGCGTCTTTACCTTACGAAACGTGGCACGAAGGCTCAACTAGCAAGTTAGACTTTTAAGAGCACTAATAGAGTACAACGGTCCACATTGATGCTTTGGAATGCTCAACTCTCTCCATAGAGGAGCTTTTCACGTTTTTGTGCAATTGAGACATAACTTGGTCTATTCGCGTCTTTACCTTACGAAACGTGGCACGAAGGCTCAACTAGCAAGTTAGACTTTTAAGAGCACTAAATAGAGTACAACGGTCCACATTGATGCTTTGGAATGCTCAACTCTCTCCATAGAGGAGCTTTTCACGTTTTTGTGCAATTTGAGACGTAACTTGGTCTATTCGCGTCTTTACCTTACGAAACGTGGCACGAAGGCTCAACTAGCAAGTTAGACTTTTAAGAGCACTAAATAGAGTACAACGGTCCACATTGATGCTTTGGAATTGCTCAACTCTCTCCATAGAGGAGCTTTTCACGTTTTTTTGCAATTTGAGACATAACTTGGTCTATTCGCGTCTTTACCTTACGAAACGTGGCACGAAGGCTCAACTAGCAAGTTAGACTTTTAAGAGCACTAAATAGAGTACAACGGTCCACATTGATGCTTTGGAATTGCTCAACTCTCTCCATAGTAGGAGCTTTTCATGTTTTTGTGCAAGTTGCAGAACAGTAACTTGGTCTAATTTCGCAGTCTTTACCTTACGAAACGTGGCACGAAGGCTCAAATAGCAAGTTAGACTTTGAAGAGCACTAAATAGAGTTACAACGGTCCACATTGATGCTTTGGGAATTGCTCAACTCTCTCCATAGAGGAGCTTTTCACGTTTTGGTGGCAAGTTGAGACGTAACTTGGTCTATTCAGCGTCTTTACCTTACGAAACGTGCCACGAAGGCTCAACTAGCAAGTTAGACTTTTAAGAGCACTAATAGAGTACACGGTCCACATTGATGCTTTGGAGATTGCTCAACTCTCTCCATAGAGGAGCTTTTCACGTTTTTGTGCAAGTTGAGACGTAACTTGGTCTATTCGCGTCTTTACCTTACGAAACGTTGGCACGAAAGGCTCAACTAGCAAGTTAGACTTTTAAGAGCACTAAATAGAGTACAACGGTCCCACATTGATGCTTTCGGAATTGCTCAACTCTCTCCATAGAGGAGCTTTTCACGTTTTTGTGCAAGTTGAGACGTAACTTGGTCTATTCGCGTCTTTACCTTACGAAACGTGGCACGAAGGCTCAACTAGCAAGTTAGACTTTTAAGAGCACTAAATAGAGTACAACGGTCCACATGATGCTTTGGAAGTGCTCAACTCTCTCCATAGAGGAGCTTTTCACGTTTTGGTGCAAGTTGAGACGTAACTTGGTCTTTCGCGTCTTTACCTTACGAAACGTGGCACGAAGGCTCAACTAGCAAGTTAGACTTTTAAGAGCACTACAATAGAGTACAACGGTCCACATTGATGCTTTGGAAGTGCTCAACTCTCTCCATAGAGGAGCTTTTCACGTTTTTGTGCAATTGAGACATAACTTGGTCTATTCGCGTCTTTACCTTACGAAACGTGGCACGAAGGCTCAACTAGCAAGTTAGACTTTGAAGAGCACTAAATAGAGTACAACGGTCCACATTGATGCTTTGGAATTGCTCAACTCTCTCCATAGAGGAGCTTTTCACGTTTTTGTGCAATTTGAGACGATAACTTGGTCTATTCCGCGTCTTTACCTTACGAAACGTGGCACGAAGGCTCAACTAGCAAGTTAGACTTTTAAGAGCACTAAATAGAGTACAACGGTCCACATTGATGCTTTGGAATTGCTCAACTCTCTCCATAGAGGAGCTTTTCACGTTTTTTGTGCAAGTTGAGACGTAACTTGGTCTATTCGCGTCTTTACCTTACGAAACGTGGCACGAAGGCTCAACTAGCAAGTTAGACTTTTGAAGAGCACTAAATAGAGTACAACGGTCCACATTGATGCTTTGGAATTGCTCAACTCTCTCCATAGAGGAGCTTTTCACGTTTTTTGTGCAAGTTGAGACTAACTTGGTCTATTCGCGTCTTTACCTTACGAAACGTGGCACGAAGGCTCAACTAGCAAGTTAGACTTTTAAGAGCACTAAATAGAGTACAACGGTCCACATTGATGCTTTGGAAGTGCTCAACTCTCTCCATAGAGGAGCTTTTCACGTTTTTGGTGCAAGTTGAGACGTAACTTGGTCTATTCGCGTCTTTACCTTACGAAACGTGGCACGAAGGCTCAACTAGCAGTTAGACTTTTAAGAGCACTAATAGAGTACAACGGTCCACATTGATGCTTTGGAATTGCTCAACTCTCTCCATAGAGGAGCTTTTCACGTTTTTGTGCAAGTTGAGACGTAACTTGGTCTATTCGCAGTCTTTACCTTACGAAACGTGGCACGAAGGCTCAACTAGCAAGTTAGACTTTTAAGAGCACTAAATAGAGTACAACGGTCCACATTGATGCTTTGGAATTGCTCAACTCTCTCCATAGAGGAGCTTTTCACGTTTTTGTGCAAGTTGAGACGTAACTTGGTCTATTCGCGATCTTTACCTTACGAAACGTGGCACGAAGGCTCAACTAGCAAGTTAGACTTTTAAGAGCACTAAATAGAGTACAACGGTCCACATTGATGCTTTGGAAGTGCTCAACTCTCTCCATAGAGGAGCTTTTCACATTTTTGGTGCAAGTTGAGACGTAACTTGGTCTATTCGCGTCTTTACCTTACGAAACGTGGCACGAAGGCTCAACTAGCAAGTTAGACTTTTAAGAGCACTACAATAGAGTACAAACGGTCCACATTGATGCTTTGGAATTGCTCAACTCTATCCATAGAGGAGCTTTTCACGTTTTTGTGCAAGTTGAGACGTAACTTGGTCTATTCGCGTCTTTACCTTACGAAACGTGGCACGAAGGCTCAACTAGCAAGTTAGACTTTTAAGAGCACTAAATAGAGTACAACGGTCCACATTGATGCTTTGGAATTGCTCAACTCTCTCCATAGAGGAGCTTTTCCACGTTTTTGTGCAAGTTGAGACGTAACTTGGTCTATTCGCGTCTTTACCTTACGAAACGTGGCACGAAGGCTCAACTA
This sequence comes from Tripterygium wilfordii, assembly GCF_013401445.1. Classification (NCBI taxonomy): domain Eukaryota; kingdom Viridiplantae; phylum Streptophyta; class Magnoliopsida; order Celastrales; family Celastraceae; genus Tripterygium; species Tripterygium wilfordii. The sequence continues at coordinate 147,462 of NW_024056341.1, read as the reverse complement.
GCAAGTTAGACTTTTAAGAGCACTAAATAGAGTACAACGGTCCACATTGATGCTTTGGAAGTGCTCAACTCTCTCCATAGAGGAGCTTTTCACGTTTTGGTGCAAGTTGAGACGTAACTTGGTCTATTCGCGTCTTTACCTTACGAAACGTGGCACGAAGGCTCAACTAGCAAGTTAGACTTTTAAGAGCACTAAATAGAGTACAACGGTCCACATTGATGCTTTGGAATTGCTCAACTCTCTCCATAGAGGAGCTTTTCACGTTTTGGTGCAAGTTGAGACGTAACTTGGTCTATTCGCGTCTTTACCTTACGAAACGTGGCACGAAGGCTCAACTAGCAAGTTAGACTTTTAGAGCACTAAATAGAGTACAACGGTCCACATTGATGCTTTGGAATTGCTCAACTCTATCCATAGAGGAGCTTTTCACGTTTTTGTGCAAGTTGAGACGTAACTTGGTCTATTCGCGTCTTTACCTTACGAAACGTGGCACGAAGGCTCAACTAGCAAGTTAGACTTTTAAGAGCACTAAATAGAGTACAACGGTCCACATTGATGCCTTGGAATTGCTCAACTCTCTCCATAGAGGAGCTTTTCACGTTTTTGTGCAAGTTGAGACGTAACTTGGTCTATTCGCGTCTTTACCTTACGAAACGTGGCACGAAGGCTCAACTAGCAAGTTAGACTTTTGAAGAGCACTAAATAGAGTACAACGGTCCACATTGATGCTTTGGAATTGCTCAACTCTCTCCATAGAGGAGCTTTTCACGTTTTTGTGCAAGTTGAGACGATAACTTGGTCTATTCGCGTCTTTACCTTACGAAACGTGGCACGAAGGCTCAACTAGCAAGTTAGACTTTTAAGAGCACTAAATAGAGTACAACGGTCCACATTGATGCTTTGGAATTGCTCAACTCTCTCCATAGAGGAGCTTTTCACGTTTTTGTGCAAGTTGAGACGTAACTTGGTCTATTCGCGTCTTTACCTTACGAAACGTGGCACGAAGGCTCAACTAGCAAGTTAGACTTTTAAGAGCACTAAATAGAGTACAACGGTCCACATTGATGCTTTGGAATTGCTCAACTCTCTCCATAGAGGAGCTTTTCACGTTTTTGGTGCAAGTTGAGACGTAACTTGGTCTATTCGCGTCTTTACCTTACGAAACGTGGCACGAAGGCTCAACTAGCAAGTTAGACTTTTAAGAGCACTAAATAGAGTACAACGGTCCACATTGATGCTTTGGAATTGCTCAACTCTCTCCATAGAGGAGCTTTTCACGTTTTTGTGCAAGTTGAGACGTAACTTGGTCTATTCGCGTCTTTACCTTACGAAACGTGGCACGAAGGCTCAACTAGCAAGTTAGACTTTTAGAGCACTAAATAGAGTACAACGGTCCACATTGATGCTTTGGAATTGCTCAACTCTCTCCATAGAGGAGCTTTTCACGTTTTTGTGCAAGTTGAGACGTAACTTGGTCTATTCGCGTCTTTACCTTACGAAACGTGGCACGAAGGCTCAACTAGCAAGTTAGACTTTTAAGAGCACTAAATAGAGTACAACGGTCCACATTGATGCTTTGGAATTGCTCAACTCTCTCCATAGAGGAGCTTTTCACGTTTTTGTGCAAGTTGAGACGTAACTTGGTCTATTCGCGTCTTTACCTTACGAAACGTGGCACGAAGGCTCAACTAGCAAGTTAGACTTTTAGAGGCACTAAATAGAGTACAACGGTCCACATTGATGCTTTGGAAGTGCTCAACTCTCTCCATAGAGGAGCTTTTCACGTTTTTGTGGCAAGTTGAGACGTAACTTGGTCTATTCGCGTCTTTACCTTACGAAACGTGGCACGAAGGCTCAACTAGCAAGTTAGACTTTTAAGAGCACTACAATAGAGTACAACGGTCCACATTGATGCTTTGGAATTGCTCAACTCTCTCCATAGAGGAGCTTTTCACGTTTTTGGTGCAAGTTGAGACGTAACTTGGTCTATTCGCGTCTTTACCTTACGAAACGTGGCACGAAGGCTCAACTAGCAAGTTAGACTTTTAAGAGCACTAAATAGAGTACAACGGTCCACATTGATGCTTTGGAATTGCTCAACTCTCTCCATAGAGGAGCTTTTCACGTTTTTGTGCAAGTTGAGACGTAACTTGGTCTATTCGCGTCTTTACCTTACGAAACGTGGCACGAAGGCTCAACTAGCAAGTTAGACTTTTAAGAGCACTAAATAGAGTACAACGGTCCACATTGATGCTTTGGAATTGCTCAACTCTCTCCATAGAGGAGCTTTTCACGTTTTTGGTGCAAGTTGAGACGTAACTTGGTCTATTCGCGTCTTTACCTTACGAAACGTGGCACGAAGGCTCAACTAGCAAGTTAGACTTTTAAGAGCACTAAATAGAGTACAACGGTCCACATTCATGCTTTGGAATTGCTCAACTCTCTCCATAGAGGAGCTTTTCACATTTTTGTGCAAGTTGAGACGTAACTTGGTCTATTCGCGTCTTTTACCTTACGAAACGTGGCACGAAGGCTCAACTAGCAAGTTAGACTTTTAAGAGCACTAAAGTAGAGTACAACGGTCCACATTGATGCTTTGGAATTGCTCAACTCTCTCCATAGAGGAGCTTTTCACGTTTTTGTGCAAGTTGAGACGTAACTTGGTCTATTCGCGTCTTTACCTTACGAAACGTGGCACGAAGGCTCAACTAGCAAGTTAGACTTTTAAGAGCACTAATAGAGTACAACGGTCCACATTGATGCTTGGAATTGCTCAACTCTCTCCATAGAGGAGCTTTTCACGTTTTTGTGCAAGTTGAGACGTAACTTGGTCTATTCGCGTCTTTACCTTACGAAACGTGGCACGAAGGCTCAACTAGCAAGTTAGACTTTTAAGAGCACTAAATAGAGTACAACGGTCCACATTGATGCTTTGGAATTGCTCAACTCTCTCCATAGAGGAGCTTTCACGTTTTTGTGCAAGTTGAGACGTAAACTTGGTCTATTCGCGTCTTTACCTTACGAAACGTGGCACGAAGGCTCAACTAGCAAGTTAGACTTTTAAGAGCACTAAATAGAGTACAACGGTCCACATTGATGCTTTGGAATTGCTCAACTCTCTCCATAGAGGAGCTTTTCACGTTTTTGTGCAAGTTGAGACGTAACTTGGTCTATTCGCGTCTTTACCTTACGAAACGTGGCACGAAGGCTCAACTAGCAAGTTAGACTTTTAAGAGCACTAAATAGAGTACAACGGTCCACATTGATGCTTTGGAATTGCTCAACTCTCTCCATAGAGGAGCTTTTCACGTTTTGTGCAAGTTGAGACGTAACTTGGTCTATTCGCGTCTTTACCTTACGAAACGTGGCACGAAGGCTCAACTAGCAAGTTAGACTTTTAAGAGCACTCAATAGAGTACAACGGTCCACATTGATGCTTTGGAATTGCTCAACTCTATCCATAGAGGAGCTTTTCACGTTTTTGTGCAAGTTGAGACGTAACTTGGTCTATTCGCGTCTTTACCTTACGAAACGTGGCACGAAGGCTCAACTAGCAAGTTAGACTTTTAAGAGCACTAAATAGAGTACAACGGTCCACATTGATGCCTTGGAATTGCTCAACTCTCTCCATAGAGGAGCTTTTCACGTTTTTGTGCAAGTTGAGACGTAACTTGGTCTATTCGCGTCTTTACCTTACGAAACGTGGCACGAAGGCTCAACTAGCAAGTTAGACTTTTAGAGAGCACTAAATAGAGTACAACGGTCCACATTGATGCTTTGGAATTGCTCAACTCTCTCCATAGAGGAGCTTTTCACGTTTTGTGCAAGTTGAGACGTAACTTGGTCTATTCGCGTCTTTACCTTACGAAACGTGGCACGAAGGCTCAACTAGCAAGTTAGACTTTTAAGAGCACTAAGTAGAGTACAACGGTCCACATTGATGCTTGGAATTGCTCAACTCTCTCCATAGAGGAGCTTTTCACGTTTTGTGCAAGTTGAGACGTAACTTGGTCTATTCGCGTCTTTACCTTACGAAACGTGGCACGAAGGCTCAACTAGCAAGTTAGACTTTTAAGAGCACTAAATAGAGTACAACGGTCCACATTGATGCCTTGGAATTGCTCAACTCTCTCCATAGAGGAGCTTTTCACGTTTTTGTGCAAGTTGAGACGTAACTTGGTCTATTCGCGTCTTTACCTTACGAAACGTGGCACGAAGGCTCAACTAGCAAGTTAGACTTTTAAGAGCACTAAATAGAGTACAACGGTCCACATTGATGCCTTTGGAATTGCTCAACTCTCTCCATAGAGGAGCTTTTCACGTTTTTGTGCAAGTTGAGACGTAACTTGGTCTATTCGCGTCTTTAACTTACGAAACGCGGCACGAAGGCTCAACTAGCAAGTTAGACTTTTGAGAGCACTAAATAGAGTACAACGGTCCACATTGATGCTTTGGAATTGCTCAACTCTCTCCATAGAGGAGCTTTTCACGTTTTTGTGCAATTTGAGACGTAACTTGGTCTATTCGCAGTCTTTACCTTACGAAACGTGGCACGAAGGCTCAACTAGCAAGTTAGACTTTTAAGAGCACTCAATAGAGTACAACGGTCCACATTGATGCTTTGGAAGTGCTCAACTCTCTCCATAGAGGAGCTTTTCACGTTTTGGTGCAAGTTGAGACGTAACTTGGTCTATTCGCGTCTTTACCTTACGAAACGTGGCACGAAGGCTCAACTAGCAAGTTAGACTTTTAAGAGCACTACATAGAGTACAACGGTCCACATTGATGCTTTGGAATTGCTCAACTCTATCCATAGAGGAGCTTTTCACGTTTTTGTGCAAGTTGAGACGTAACTTGGTCTATTCGCGTCTTTACCTTACGAAACGTGGCACGAAGGCTCAACTAGCAAGTTAGACTTTTAAGAGCACTAAATAGAGTACAACGGTCCACATTGATGCCTTGGAATTGCTCAACTCTCTCCATAGAGGAGCTTTTCACGTTTTTGTGCAAGTTGAGACGTAACTTGGTCTATTCGCGTCTTTACCTTACGAAACGTGGCACGAAGGCTCAACTAGCAAGTTAGACTTTTGAGAGCACTAAATAGAGTACAACGGTCCACATTGATGCTTTGGAAGTGCTCAACTCTCTCCATAGAGGAGCTTTTCACATTTTGGTGCAAGTTGAGACGTAACTTGGTCTATTCGCGTCTTTACCTTACGAAACGTGGCACGAAGGCTCAACTAGCAAGTTAGACTTTTAAGAGCACTACATAGAGTACAACGGTCCACATTGATGCTTTGGAATTGCTCAACTCTATCCATAGAGGAGCTTTTCACGTTTTTGTGCAAGTTGAGACGTAACTTGGTCTATTCGCGTCTTTACCTTACGAAACGTGGCACGAAGGCTCAACTAGCAAGTTAGACTTTTAAGAGCACTAAATAGAGTACAACGGTCCACATTGATGCCTTGGAATTGCTCAACTCTCTCCATAGAGGAGCTTTTCACGTTTTTGTGCAAGTTGAGACGTAACTTGGTCTATTCGCGTCTTTACCTTACGAAACGTGGCACGAAGGCTCAACTAGCAAGTTAGACTTTTAAGAGCACTCAATAGAGTACAACGGTCCACATTGATGCTTTGGAAGTGCTCAACTCTCTCCATAGAGGAGCTTTTCACGTTTTGGTGCAAGTTGAGACGTAACTTGGTCTATTCGCGTCTTTACCTTACGAAACGTGGCACGAAGGCTCAACTAGCAAGTTAGACTTTTAAGAGCACTACATAGAGTACAACGGTCCACATTGATGCTTTGGAATTGCTCAACTCTATCCATAGAGGAGCTTTTCACGTTTTTGTGCAAGTTGAGACGTAACTTGGTCTATTCGCGTCTTTACCTTACGAAACGTGGCACGAAGGCTCAACTAGCAAGTTAGACTTTTAAGAGCACTAAATAGAGTACAACAGGTCCACATTGATGCTTTGGAATTGCTCAACTCTCTCCATAGAGGAGCTTTTCACGTTTTTGTGCAAGTTGAGACGTAACTTGGTCTATTCGCGTCTTTACCTTACGAAACGTGGCACGAAGGCTCAACTAGCAAGTTAGACTTTTAAGAGCACTAAATAGAGTACAACGGTCCACATTGATGCTTTGGAAGTGCTCAACTCTCTCCATAGAGGAGCTTTTCACGTATTTTGGTGCAAGTTGAGGCGTAACTTGGTCTATTCGCGTCTTTACCTTACGAAACGTGGCACGAAGGCTCAACTAGCAAGTTAGACTTTTAAGAGCACTAAATAGAGTACAACGGTCCACATTGATGCTTTGGAATTGCTCAACTCTCTCCATAGAGGAGCTTTTCACGTTTTTGTGCAAGTTGAGACGTAACTTGGTCTATTCGCGTCTTTACCTTACGAAACGTGGCACGAAGGCTCAACTAGCAAGTTAGACTTTTAAGAGCACTAAATAGAGTACAACGGTCCACATTGATGCCTTGGAATTGCTCAACTCTCTCCATAGAGGAGCTTTTCACGTTTTTGTGCAAGTTGAGACGTAACTTGGTCTATTCGCGTCTTTACCTTACGAAACGTGGCACGAAGGCTCAACTAGCAAGTTAGACTTTTAAGAGCACTAAATAGAGTACAACGGTCCACATTGATGCTTTGGAAGTGCTCAACTCTCTCCATAGAGGAGCTTTTCACGTTTTGGTGCAAGTTGAGACGTAACTTGGTCTATTCGCGTCTTTACCTTACGAAACGTGGCACGAAGGCTCAACTAGCAAGTTAGACTTTTAAGAGCACTACATAGAGTACAACGGTCCACATTGATGCTTTGGAATTGCTCAACTCTATCCATAGAGGAGCTTTTCACGTTTTTGTGCAAGTTGAGACGTAACTTGGTCTATTCGCGTCTTTACCTTACGAAACGTGGCACGAAGGCTCAACTAGCAAGTTAGACTTTTAAGAGCACTAAATAGAGTACAACGGTCCACATTGATGCCTTGGAATTGCTCAACTCTCTCCATAGAGGAGCTTTTCACGTTTTTGTGCAAGTTGAGACGTAACTTGGTCTATTCGCGTCTTTACCTTACGAAACGTGGCACGAAGGCTCAACTAGCAAGTTAGACTTTTAAGAGCACTAAATAGAGTACAACGGTCCACATTGATGCTTTGGAATTGCTCAACTCTCTCCATAGAGGAGCTTTTCACGTTTTTGTGCAAGTTGAGACGTAACTTGGTCTATTCGCGTCTTTACCTTACGAAACGTGGCACGAAGGCTCAACTAGCAAGTTAGACTTTTAAGAGCACTAAATAGAGTACAACGGTCCACATTGATGCTTTGGAATTGCTCAACTCTCTCCATAGAGGAGCTTTTCACGTTTTTGTGCAAGTTGAGACTATAACTTGGTCTATTCGCGTCTTTACCTTACGAAACGTGGCACGAAGGCTCAACTAGCAAGTTAGACTTTTAAGAGCACTCAATAGAGTACAACAGTCCACATTGATGCTTTGGAAGTGCTCAACTCTCTCCATAGAGGAGCTTTTCACGTTTTGGTGCAAGTTGAGACGTAACTTGGTCTATCCGCGTCTTTACCTTACGAAACGTGGCACGAAGGCTCAACTAGCAAGTTAGACTTTTAAGAGCACTAAATAGAGTACAACGGTCCACATTGATGCTTTGGAATTGCTCAACTCTCTCCATAGAGGAGCTTTTCACGTTTTTGTGCAAGTTGAGACGTAACTTGGTCTATTCGCGTCTTTACCTTACGAAACGTGGCACGAAGGCTCAACTAGCAAGTTAGACTTTTAAGAGCACTAAATAGAGTACAACGGTCCACATTGATGCCTTGGAATTGCTCAACTCTCTTCATAGAGGAGCTTTTCACGTTTTTGTGCAAGTTGAGACGTAACTTGGTCTATTCGCGTCTTTACCTTACGAAACGTGGCACGAAGGCTCAACTAGCAAGTTAGACTTTTGAGAGCACTAAATAGAGTACAACGGTCCACATTGATGCTTTGGAAGTGCTCAACTCTCTCCATAGAGGAGCTTTTCACATTTTTGTGCAAGTTGAGACGTAACTTGGTCTATTCGCGTCTTTACCTTACGAAACGTGGCACGAAGGCTCAACTAGCAAGTTAGACTTTTAAGAGCACTAAGTAGAGTACAACGGTCCACATTGATGCTTTGGAATTGCTCAACTCTATCCATAGAGGAGCTTTTCACGTTTTTGTGCAAGTTGAGACGTAACTTGGTCTATTCGCGTCTTTACCTTACGAAACGTGGCACGAAGGCTCAACTAGCAAGTTAGACTTTTAAGAGCACTAATAGAGTACAACGGTCCACATTGATGCCTTGGAATTGCTCAACTCTCTCCATAGAGGAGCTTTTCACGTTTTTGTGCAAGTTGAGACGTAACTTGGTCTATTCGCGTCTTTACCTTACGAAACGTGGCACGAAGGCTCAACTAGCAAGTTAGACTTTTAAGAGCACTAAATAGAGTACAACGGTCCACATTGATGCCTTGGAATTGCTCAACTCTCTCCATAGAGGAGCTTTTCACGTTTTTGTGCAAGTTGAGACGTAACTTGGTCTATTCGCGTCTTTACCTTACGAAACGTGGCACGAAGGCTCAACTAGCAAGTTAGACTTTTGAGAGCACTAAATAGAGTACAACGGTCCACATTGATGCTTTGGAATTGCTCAACTCTCTCCATAGAGGAGCTTTTCACATTTTTGTGCAATTTGAGACTTAACTTGGTCTATTCGCGTCTTTACCTTACGAAACGTGGCACGAAGGCTCAACTAGCAAGTTAGACTTTTAAGAGCACTCAATAGAGTACAACGGTCCACATTGATGCTTTGGAAGTGCTCAACTCTCTCCATAGAGGAGCTTTTCACGTTTTTGGTGCAAGTTGAGACGTAACTTGGTCTATTCGCGTCTTTACCTTACGAAACGTGGCACGAAGGCTCAACTAGCAAGTTAGACTTTTAAGAGCACTACATAGAGTACAACGGTCCACATTGATGCTTTGGAATTGCTCAACTCTCTCCATAGAGGAGCTTTTCACGTTTTTGTGCAAGTTGAGACGTAACTTGGTCTATTCGCGTCTTTACCTTACGAAACGTGGCACGAAGGCTCAACTAGCAAGTTAGACTTTTAAGAGCACTAAATAGAGTACAACGGTCCACATTGATGCCTTGGAATTGCTCAACTCTCTTCATAGAGGAGCTTTTCACGTTTTTGTGCAAGTTGAGACGTAACTTGGTCTATTCGCGTCTTTACCTTACGAAACGTGGCACGAAGGCTCAACTAGCAAGTTAGACTTTTGAGAGCGCTAAATAGAGTACAACGGTCCACATTGATGCTTTGGAAGTGCTCAACTCTCTCCATAGAGGAGCTTTTCACATTTTGGTGCAAGTTGAGACGTAACTTGGTCTATTCGCGTCTTTACCTTACGAAACGTGGCACGAAGGCTCAACTAGCAAGTTAGACTTTTAAGAGCACTACGTAGAGTACAACGGTCCACATTGATGCTTTGGAATTGCTCAACTCTATCCATAGAGGAGCTTTTCACGTTTTTGTGCAAGTTGAGACGTAACTTGGTCTATTCGCGTCTTTACCTTACGAAACGTGGCACGAAGGCTCAACTAGCAAGTTAGACTTTTAAGAGCACTAAATAGAGTACAACGGTCCACATTGATGCCTTGGAATTGCTCAACTCTCTCCATAGAGGAGCTTTTCACGTTTTTGTGCAAGTTGAGACGTAACTTGGTCTATTCGCGTCTTTACCTTACGAAACGTGGCACGAAGGCTCAACTAGCAAGTTAGACTTTTAAGAGCACTAAATAGAGTACAACGGTCCACATTGATGCCTTGGAATTGCTCAACTCTCTCCATAGAGGAGCTTTTCACGTTTTTGTGCAAGTTGAGACGTAACTTGGTCTATTCGCGTCTTTACCTTACGAAACGCGGCACGAAGGCTCAACTAGCAAGTTAGAATTTTGAGAGCACTAAATAGAGTACAACGGTCCACATTGATGCTTTGGAATTGCTCAACTCTCTCCATAGAGGAGCTTTTCACATTTTTGTGCAATTTGAGATATAACTTGGTCTATTCGCGTCTTTACCTTACGAAACGTGGCACGAAGGCTCAACTAGCAAGTTAGACTTTCAAAAGCACTCAATAGAGTACAACGGTCCACATTGATGCTTTGGAAGTGCTCAACTCTCTCCATAGAGGAGCTTTTCACGTTTTGGTGCAAGTTGAGACGTAACTTGGTCTATTCGCGTCTTTACCTTACGAAACGTGGCACGAAGGCTCAACTAGCAAGTTAGACTTTTAAGAGCACTACATAGAGTACAACGGTCCACATTGATGCTTTGGAATTGCTCAACTCTATCCATAGAGGAGCTTTTCACGTTTTTGTGCAAGTTGAGACGTAACTTGGTCTATTCGCGTCTTTACCTTACGAAACGTGGCACGAAGGCTCAACTAGCAAGTTAGACTTTTAAGAGCACTAAATAGAGTACAACGGTCCACATTGATGCCTTGGAATTGCTCAACTCTCTCATAGAGGAGCTTTTCACGTTTTTGTGCAAGTTGAGACGTAACTTGGTCTATTCGCGTCTTTACCTTACGAAACGTGGCACGAAGGCTCAACTAGCAAGTTAGACTTTTGAGAGCACTAAATAGAGTACAACGGTCCACATTGATGCTTTGGAAGTGCTCAACTCTCTCCATAGAGGAGCTTTTCACATTTTGGTGCAAGTTGAGACGTAACTTGGTCTATTCGCGTCTTTACCTTACGAAACGTGGCACGAAGGCTCAACTAGCAAGTTAGACTTTTAAGAGCACTACATAGAGTACAACGGTCCACATTGATGCTTTGGAATTGCTCAACTCTATCCATAGAGGAGCTTTTCACGTTTTTGTGCAAGTTGAGACGTAACTTCGGTCTATTCGCGTCTTTACCTTACGAAACGTGGCACGAAGGCTCAACTAGCAAGTTAGACTTTTAAGAGCACTAAATAGAGTACAACGGTCCACATTGATGCCTTTGGAATTGCTCAACTCTCTCCATAGAGGAGCTTTTCACGTTTTTGTGCAAGTTGAGACGTAACTTGGTCTATTCGCGTCTTTACCTTACGAAACGTGGCACGAAGGCTCAACTAGCAAGTTAGACTTTTAAGAGCACTCAATAGAGTACAACGGTCCACATTGATGCTTTGGAAGTGCTCAACTCTCTCCATAGAGGAGCTTTTCACGTTTTGGTGCAAGTTGAGACGTAACTTGGTCTATTCGCGTCTTTACCTTACGAAACGTGGCACGAAGGCTCAACTAGCAAGTTAGACTTTTAAGAGCACTACATAGAGTACAACGGTCCACATTGATGCTTTGGAATTGCTCAACTCTATCCATAGAGGAGCTTTTCACGTTTTTGTGCAAGTTGAGACGTAACTTGGTCTATTCGCGTCTTTACCTTACGAAACGTGGCACGAAGGCTCAACTAGCAAGTTAGACTTTTAAGAGCACTAAATAGAGTACAACAGTCCACATTGATGCCTTGGAATTGCTCAACTCTCTTCATAGAGGAGCTTTTCACGTTTTTGTGCAAGTTGAGACGTAACTTGGTCTATTCGCGTCTTTACCTTACGAAACGTGGCACGAAGGCTCAACTAGCAAGTTAGACTTTTGAGAGCACTAAATAGAGTACAACGGTCCACATTGATGCTTTGGAAGTGCTCAACTCTCTCCATAGAGGAGCTTTTCATATTTTGGTGCAAGTTGAGACGTAACCTGGTCTATTCGCGTCTTTACCTTACGAAACGTGGCACGAAGGCTCAACTAGCAAGTTAGACTTTTAAGAGCACTACATAGAGTACAACGGTCCACATTGATGCTTTGGAATTGCTCAACTCTATCCATAGAGGAGCTTTTCACGTTTTTGTGCAAGTTGAGACGTAACTTGGTCTATTCGCGTCTTTACCTTACGAAACGTGGCACGAAGGCTCAACTAGCAAGTTAGACTTTTAAGAGCACTAAATAGAGTACAACGGTCCACATTGATGCCTTGGAATTGCTCAACTCTCTCCATAGAGGAGCTTTTCACGTTTTTGTGCAAGTTGAGACGTAACTTGGTCTATTCGCGTCTTTACCTTACGAAACGCGGCACGAAGGCTCAACTAGCAAGCTAGACTTTTGAGAGCACTAAATAGAGTACAACGGTCCACATTGATGCTTTGGAATTGCTCAACTCTCTCCATAGAGGAGCATTTCACGTTTTTGTGCAATTTGAGATATAACTTGGTCTATTCGCGTCTTTACCTTACGAAACGTGGCACGAAGGCTCAACTAGCAAGTTAGACTTTTAAGAGCACTCAATAGAGTACAACGGTCCACATTGATGCTTTGGAAGTGCTCAACTCTCTCCATAGAGGAGCTTTTCACGTTTTGGTGCAAGTTGAGACGTAACTTGGTCTATTCGCGTCTTTACCTTACGAAACGTGGCACGAAGGCTCAACTAGCAAGTTAGACTTTTAAGAGCACTACATAGAGTACAACGGTCCACATTGATGCTTTGGAATTGCTCAACTCTATCCATAGAGGAGCTTTTCACGTTTTTGTGCAAGTTGAGACGTAACTTGGTCTATTCGCGTCTTTACCTTAAGAAACGTGGCACGAAGGCTCAACTAGCAAGTTAGACTTTTAAGAGCACTAAATAGAGTACAACGGTCCACATTGATGCTTTGAAAGTGCTCAACTCTCTCCATAGAGGAGCTTTTCACGTTTTGGTGCAAGTTGAGACGTAACTTGGTCTATTCGCGTCTTTACCTTACGAAAAGTGGCACGAAGGCTCAACTAGCAAGTTAGACTTTTAAGAGCACTAAATAGAGTACAACGGTCCACATTGATGCTTTGGAATTGCTCAACTCTCTCCATAATGGAGCATTTCACGTTTTTGTGCAATTTCAAACATAACTTGGTCTATTCGCATCTTTACCTTACGAAACGTGGCACGAACGCTCAACTAGCAAGTTAGACTTTTAAGAGCACTAAATAGAGTACAACGGTCCACATTGATGCTTTGGAATTGCTCAACTCTCTCCATAGATGAGCGTTTCACGTTTTTTTTTGCAATTTGAGATATAACTTGGTCTATTCGCGTCTTTACCTTACGAAACGTGGCACGAAGGCTCAACTAGCAAGTTAGACTTTTAAGAGCACTCAATAGAGTACAACGGTCCACATTGATGCTTTGGAAGTGCTCAACTCTCTCCATAGAGGAGCTTTTCACGTTTTGGTGCAAGTTGAGACGTAACTTGGTCTATTCGCGTCTTTACCTTACGAAACGTGGCACGAAGGCTCAACTATCAAGTTAGACTTTTAAGAGCACTAAATAGAGTACAACGGTCCACATTGATGCCTTGGAATTGCTCAACTCTCTTCATAGAGGAGCTTTTCACGTTTTTGTGCAAGTTGAGACGTAACTTGGTCTATTCGCGTCTTTACCTTACGAAACGTGGCACGAAGGCTCAACTAGCAAGTTAGACTTTTGAGAGCACTAAATAGAGTACAACGGTCCACATTGATGCTTTGGAATTGCTCAACTCTCTCCATAGAGGAGCTTTTCACGTTTTTATGCAATTTGAGATAAAACTTGGTCTATTCGCGTCTTTACCTTACGAAACGTGGCACGAAGGCTCAACTAGCAAGTTAGACTTTTAAGAGCACTCAATAGAGTACAACGGTCCACATTGATGCTTTGGAAGTGCTCAACTCTCTCCATAGAGGAGCTTTTCACGTTTTGGTGCAAGTTAAGACGTAACTTGGTCTATTCGCGTCTTTACCTTAAGAAACGTGGCACGAAGGCTCAACTAGCAAGTTAGACTTTTAAGAGCACTAAATAGAGTACACCGGTCCACATTGATGCTTTGAAAGTGCTCAACTCTCTCCATAGAGGAGCTTTTCACGTTTTGGTGCAAGTTGAGACGTAACTTGGTCTATTCGCGTCTTTACCTTACGAAAAGTGGCACGAAGGCTCAACTAGCAAGTTAGACTTTTAAGAGCACTAAATAGAGTACAACGGTCCACATTGATGCTTTGGAATTGCTCAACTCTCTCCATAATGGAGCATTTCACATTTTTGTGCAATTTCAAACATAACTTGGTCTATTCGCGTCTTTACCTTACGAAACGTGGCACGAAGGCTCAACTAGCAAGTTAGACTTTTGAGAGCACTAAATAGAGTACAACGGTCCACATTGATGCTTTGGAATTGCTCAACTCTCTCCATATAGGAGCGTTTCACGTTTTTTTTTGCAATTTGAGATATAACTTGGTCTATTCGCGTCTTTACCTTACGAAACGTGGCACGAAGGCTCAACTAGCAAGTTAGACTTTTAAGAGCACTCAATAGAGTACAACGGTCCACATTGATGCTTTGGAAGTGCTCAACTCTCTCCATAGAGGAGCTTTTCACGTTTTGGTGCAAGTTGAGACGTAACTTGGTCTATTCGCGTCTTTACCTTACGAAACGTGGCACGAAGGCTCAACTAGCAAGTTAGACTTTTAAGAGCACTACCTAGAGTACAACGGTCCACATTGATGCTTTGGAATTGCTCAACTCTATCCATAGAGGAGCTTTTCACGTTTTTGTGCAAGTTGAGACGTAACTTGGTCTATTCGCGTCTTTACCTTACGAAACGTGGCACGAAGGCTCAACTAGCAAGTTAGACTTTTAAGAGCACTAAATAGAGTACAACGGTCCACATTGATGCCTTGGAATTGCTCAACTCTCTTCATAGAGGAGCTTTTCACGTTTTTGTGCAAGTTGAGACGTAACTTGGTCTATTCGCGTCTTTACCTTACGAAACGTGGCACGAAGGCTCAACTATCAAGTTAGACTTTTAAGAGCACTAAATAGAGTACAACGGTCCACATTGATGCCTTGGAATTGCTCAACTCTCTTCATAGAGGAGCTTTTCACGTTTTTGTGCAAGTTGAGACGTAACTTGGTCTATTCGCGTCTTTACCTTACGAAACGTGGCACGAAGGCTCAACTAGCAAGTTAGACTTTTGAGAGCACTAAATAGAGTACAACGGTCCACATTGATGCTTTGGAATTGCTCAACTCTCTCCATAGAGGAGCTTTTCACGTTTTTATGCAATTTGAGATAAAACTTGGTCTATTCGCGTCTTTACCTTACGAAACGTGGCACGAAGGCTCAACTAGCAAGTTAGACTTTTAAGAGCACTCAATAGAGTACAACGGTCCACATTGATGCTTTGGAAGTGCTCAACTCTCTCCATAGAGGAGCTTTTCACGTTTTGGTGCAAGTTAAGACGTAACTTGGTCTATTCGCGTCTTTACCTTAAGAAACGTGGCACGAAGGCTCAACTAGCAAGTTAGACTTTTAAGAGCACTAAATAGAGTACACCGGTCCACATTGATGCTTTGAAAGTGCTCAACTCTCTCCATAGAGGAGCTTTTCACGTTTTGGTGCAAGTTGAGACGTAACTTGGTCTATTCGCGTCTTTACCTTACGAAAAGTGGCACGAAGGCTCAACTAGCAAGTTAGACTTTTAAGAGCACTAAATAGAGTACAACGGTCCACATTGATGCTTTGGAATTGCTCAACTCTCTCCATAATGGAGCATTTCACGTTTTTGTGCAATTTCAAACATAACTTGGTCTATTCGCGTCTTTACCTTACGAAACGTGGCACGAAGGCTCAACTAGCAAGTTAGACTTTTGAGAGCACTAAATAGAGTACAACGGTCCACATTGATGCTTTGGAATTGCTCAACTCTCTCCATAGAGGAGCGTTTCACGTTTTTTTTTGCAATTTGAGATATAACTTGGTCTATTCGCGTCTTTACCTTACGAAACGTGGCACGAAGGCTCAACTAGCAAGTTAGACTTTTAAGAGCACTCAATAGAGTACAACGGTCCACATTGATGCTTTGGAAGTGCTCAACTCTCTCCATAGAGGAGCTTTTCACGTTTTGGTGCAAGTTGAGACGTAACTTGGTCTATTCGCGTCTTTACCTTACGAAACGTGGCACGAAGGCTCAACTAGCAAGTTAGACTTTTAAGAGCACTACATAGAGTACAACGGTCCACATTGATGCTTTGGAATTGCTCAACTCTATCCATAGAGGAGCTTTTCACGTTTTTGTGCAAGTTGAGACGTAACTTGGTCTATTCGCGTCTTTACCTTACGAAACGTGGCACGAAGGCTCAACTAGCAAGTTAGACTTTTAAGAGCACTAAATAGAGTACAACGGTCCACATTGACGCCTTGGAATTGCTCAACTCTCTCCATAGAGGAGCTTTTCACGTTTTTGTGCAAGTTGAGACGTAACTTGGTCTATTCGCGTCTTTACCTTACGAAACGTGGCACGAAGGCTCAACTAGCAAGTTAGACTTTTGAGAGCACTAAATAGAGTACAACGGTCCACATTGATGCTTTGGAATTGCTCAACTCTCTCCATAGAGGAGCTTTTCACGTTTTTGTGCAATTTGAGATATAACTTGGTCTATTCGCGTCTTTACCTTACGAAACGTGGCACGAAGGCTCAACTAGCAAGTTAGACTTTTAAGAGCACTCAATAGAGTACAACGGTCCACATTGATGCTTTGGAAGTGCTCAACTCTCTCCATAGAGGAGCTTTTCACGTTTTGGTGCAAGTTAAGACGTAACTTGGTCTATTCGCGTCTTTACCTTAAGAAATGTGGCACGAAGGCTCAACTAGCAAGTTAGACTTTTAAGAGCACTAAATAGAGTACACCGGTCCACATTGATGCTTTGAAAGTGCTCAACTCTCTCCATAGAGGAGCTTTTCACGTTTTGGTGCAAGTTGAGACGTAACTTGGTCTATTCGCGTCTTTACCTTACGAAACGTGGCACGAAGGCTCAACTAGCAAGTTAGACTTTTAAGAGCACTAAATAGAGTACAACGGTCCACATTGATGCTTTGGAATTGCTCAACTCTCTCCATAATGGAGCATTTCACGTTTTTGTGCAATTTCAAACATAACTTGGTCTATTCGCATCTTTACCTTACGAAACGTGGCATGAAGGCTCAACTAGCAAGTTAGACTTTTAAGAGCACTAAATAGAGTACAACGGTCCACATTGATGCTTTGGAATTGCTCAACTCTCTCCATAGAGGAGCTTTTCACGTTTTTGTGCAAGTTGAGACGTAACTTGGTCTATTCGCGTCTTTACCTTACGAAACGTGGCACGAAGGCTCAACTAGCAAGTTGGACTTTTAAGAGCACTAAATAGAGTACAACGGTCCACATTGATGCTTTGGAAGTGGTCAACTTTCTCCATAGAGGAGCTTTTCACGTTTTTGCGTAAGTTGAGATGTAACTTGGTCTATTCGCGTCTTTACCTTAAAAAACGTGGCACGAAGGCTCAACTAGCAAGTTAGACTATTAAGAGCACTCAATAGAGTACAACGGTCTACATTGTTGCTTTGGAAGTGCTCAACTCTCTCCATAATGGTACATTTCACGTTTTTGTGCAATTTCAAACATAACTTGTTCTATTCGCATCTTTACCTTACGAAACGTGGCACGAAGGCTCAACTAGCAAGTTAGACTTTTAAGAGCACTAAGTAGAGTACAGCGGTCCACATTCATGCTTTCGAATTGCTCAACTCTCTCCATATTGGAGCATTTCATGTTTTTGTGCAATTTCAAACAAAACTTGGTCTATTCGCATCTTTACCTTACGAAACGTGGCACGAAGTCTCAACTAGCAAGTTAGACTTTTAAGAGCACTAAATAGAGTACAACGGTCCACATTGATGCCTTGGAATTGCTCAACTCTCTCCATAGAGGAGCTTTTCACGTTTTGGTGCAAGTTGAGACGTAACTTGGTCTATTCGCGTCTTTACCTTACGAAACGTGCCACGAAGGCTCAACTAGCAAGTTATACTTTTAAGAGCACTAAATAGAGTACAACGGTCCACATTGATTCTTTGGAATTGCTCAACTCTCTCCATAGAGGAGCTTTTCACGTTTTGGTGCAAGTTGAGACGTAACTTGGTCTATTCGCGTCTTTACCTTACGAAACGTGCCACGAAGGCTCAACTAGCAAGTTAGACTTTTAAGAGCACTAAATAGAGTACAACGGTCCACATTGATTCTTTGGAATTGCTCAACTCTCTCCATAGAGGAGCTTTTCACGTTTTGGTGCAAGTTAAGACGTAACTTGGTCTATTCGCGTCTTTACCTTAAGAAATGTGGCACGAAGGCTCAACTAGCAAGTTAGACTTTTAAGAGCACTAAATAGAGTACACCGGTCCACATTGATGCTTTGAAAGTGCTCAACTCTCTCCATAGAGGAGCTTTTCACGTTTTGGTGCAAGTTGAGACGTAACTTGGTCTATTCGCGTCTTTACCTTACGAAACGTGGCACGAAGGCTCAACTAGCAAGTTAGACTTTTAAGAGCACTAAATAGAGTACAACGGTCCACATTGATGCTTTGGAATTGCTCAACTCTCTCCATAATGGAGCATTTCACGTTTTTGTGCAATTTCAAACATAACTTGGTCTATTCGCATCTTTACCTTACGAAACGTGGCATGAAGGCTCAACTAGCAAGTTAGACTTTTAAGAGCACTAAATAGAGTACAACGGTCCACATTGATGCTTTGGAATTGCTCAACTCTCTCCATAGAGGAGCTTTTCACGTTTTTGTGCAAGTTGAGACGTAACTTGGTCTATTCGCGTCTTTACCTTACGAAACGTGGCACGAAGGCTCAACTAGCAAGTTGGACTTTTAACAGCACTAAATAGAGTACAACGGTCCACATTGATGCTTTGGAAGTGGTCAACTTTCTCCATAGAGGAGCTTTTCACGTTTTTGCGTAAGTTGAGATGTAACTTGGTCTATTCGCGTCTTTACCTTAAAAAACGTGGCACGAAGGCTCAACTAGCAAGTTAGACTATTAAGAGCACTCAATAGAGTACAACGGTCTACATTGTTGCTTTGGAAGTGCTCAACTCTCTCCATAATGGTACATTTCACGTTTTTGTGCAATTTCAAACATAACTTGTTCTATTCGCATCTTTACCTTACGAAACGTGGCACGAAGGCTCAACTAGCAAGTTAGACTTTTAAGAGCACTAAGTAGAGTACAGCGGTCCACATTCATGCTTTCGAATTGCTCAACTCTCTCCATATTGGAGCATTTCATGTTTTTGTGCAATTTCAAACAAAACTTGGTCTATTCGCATCTTTACCTTACGAAACGTGGCACGAAGTCTCAACTAGCAAGTTAGACTTTTAAGAGCACTAAATAGAGTACAACGGTCCACATTGATGCCTTGGAATTGCTCAACTCTCTCCATAGAGGAGCTTTTCACGTTTTGGTGCAAGTTGAGACGTAACTTGGTCTATTCGCGTCTTTACCTTACGAAACGTGCCACGAAGGCTCAACTAGCAAGTTATACTTTTAAGAGCACTAAATAGAGTACAACGGTCCACATTGATTCTTTGGAATTGCTCAACTCTCTCCATAGAGGAGCTTTTCACGTTTTGGTGCAAGTTGAGACGTAACTTGGTCTATTCGCGTCTTTACCTTACGAAACGTGCCACGAAGGCTCAACTAGCAAGTTAGACTTTTAAGAGCACTAAATAGAGTACAACGGTCCACATTGATTCTTTGGAATTGCTCAACTCTCTCCATAGAGGAGCTTTTCACGTTTTTGTGCAAGTTGAGACGTAACTTGGTCAATTCGCGTCTTTACCTTACGAAACGTGGCACGAAGGCTCAACTAGCAAGTTAGACTTTTAAGAGCACTAAATAGAGTACAACGGTCCACATTGATGCTTTGGAATTGCTCAACACTCTCCATAGAGGAGCTTTTCACGTTTTTGTGCAAGTTGAGACGTAACTTGGTCTATTCGCGTCTTTACCTTACGAAACGTGGCACGAAGGCTCAACTAGCAAGTTAGACTTTTAAGAGCACTACATAGAGTACAACGGTCCACATTGATGCTTTGGAATTGCTCAACTCTATCCATAGAGGAGCTTTTCACGTTTTTGTGCAAGTTGAGACGAAACTTGGTCTATTCGCGTCTTTACCTTACGAAACGTGGCACGAAGGCTCAACTAGCAAGTTAGACTTTTAAGAGCACTAAATAGAGTACAACGGTCCACATTGATGCCTTGGAATTGCTCAACTCTCTCCATAGAGGAGCTTTTCACGTTTTTGTGCAAGTTGAGACGTAACTTGGTCTATTCGCGTCTTTACCTTACGAAACGTGGCACGAAGGCTCAACTAGCAAGTTAGACTTTTGAGAGCACTAAATAGAGTACAACGGTCCACATTGACGCTTTGGAATTGCTCAACTCTCTCCATAGAGGAGCTTTTCACGTTTTTGTGCAATTTGAGATATAACTTGGTCTATTCGCGTCTTTACCTTACGAAACGTGGCACGAAGGCTCAACTAGCAAGTTAGACTTTTAAGAGCACTCAATAGAGAACAACGGTCCACATTGATGCTTTGGAATTGCTCAACTCTCTCCATAGAGGAGCTTTTCACGTTTTGGTGCAAGTTAAGACGTAACTTGGTCTATTCGCGTCTTTACCTTAAGAAACGTGGCACGAAGGCTCAACTAGCAAGTTAGACTTTTAAGAGCACTAAATAGAGTACACCGGTCCACATTGATGCTTTGAAAGTGCTCAACTCTCTCCATAGAGGAGCTTTTCACGTTTTGGTGCAAGTTGAGACGTAACTTGGTCTATTCGCGTCTTTACCTTACGAAACGTGGCACGAAGGCTCAACTAGCAAGTTAGACTTTTAAGAGCACTAAATAGAGTACAACGGTCCACATTGATGCTTTGGAATTGCTCAACTCTCTCCATAATGGAGCATTTCACGTTTTTGTGCAATTTCAAACATAACTTGGTCTATTCGCATCTTTACCTTACGAAACGTGGCATGAAGGCTCAACTAGCAAGTTAGACTTTTAAGAGCACTAAATAGAGTACAACGGTCCACATTGATGCTTTGGAATTGCTCAACTCTCTCCATAGAGGAGCTTTTCACGTTTTTGTGCAAGTTGAGACGTAAGTTGGTCTATTCGCGTCTTTACCTTACGAAACGTGGCACGAAGGCTCAACTAGCAAGTTGGACTTTTAAGAGCACTAAATAGAGTACAACGGTCCACATTGATGCTTTGGAAGTGGTCAACTTTCTCCATAGAGGAGCTTTTCACGTTTTTGCGCAAGTTGAGATGTAACTTGGTCTATTCGCGTCTTTACCTTAAAAAACGTGGCACGAAGGCTCAACTAGCAAGTTAGACTATTAAGAGCACTCAATAGAGTACAACGGTCCACATTGATGCTTCGGAAGTGCTCAACTCTCTCCATAATGGTGCATTTCACGTTTTTGTGCAATTTCAAACATAACTTGGTCTATTCGCATCTTTACCTTACGAAACGTGGCACGAAGGCTCAACTAGCAAGTTAGACTTTTAAGAGCACTAAGTAGAGTACAACGGTCCACATTGATGCTTTGGAATTGCTCAACTCTATCCATAGAGGAGCTTTTCACGTTTTTGTGCAAGTTGAGACGTAACTTGGTCTATTCGCGTCTTTACCTTACGAAACGTGGCACGAAGGCTCAACTAGCAAGTTAGACTTTTAAGAGCACTAAATAGAGTACAACGGTCCACATTGATGCCTTGGAATTGCTCAACTCTCTCCATAGAGGAGCTTTTCACGTTTTTGTGCAAGTTGAGACGTAACTTGGTCTATTCGCGTCTTTACCTTACGAAACGTGGCACGAAGGCTCAACTAGCAAGTTAGACTTTTGAGAGCACTAAATAGAGTACAACGGTCCACATTGACGCTTTGGAATTGCTCAACTCTCTCCATAGAGGAGCTTTTCACGTTTTTGTGCAATTTGAGATATAACTTGGTCTATTCGCGTCTTTACCTTACGAAACGTGGCACGAAGGCTCAACTAGCAAGTTAGACTTTTAGGAGCACTCAATAGAGTACAACGGTCCACATTGATGCTTTGGAAGTGCTCAACTCTCTCCATAGAGGAGCTTTTCACGTTTTGGTGCAAGTTAAGACGTAACTTGGTCTATTCGCGTCTTTACCTTAAGAAACGTGGCACGAAGGCTCAACTAGCAAGTTAGACTTTTAAGAGCACTAAATAGAGTACACCGGTCCACATTGATGCTTTGAAAGTGCTCAACTCTCTCCATAGAGGAGCTTTTCACGTTTTGGTGCAAGTTGAGACGTAACTTGGTCTATTCGCGTCTTTACCTTACGAAACGTGGCACGAAGGCTCAACTAGCAAGTTAGACTTTTAAGAGCACTAAATAGAGTACAACGGTCCACATTGATGCTTTGGAATTGCTCAACTCTCTCCATAATGGAGCATTTCACGTTTTTGTGCAATTTCAAACATAACTTGGTCTATTCGCATCTTTACCTTACGAAACGTGGCATGAAGGCTCAACTAGCAAGTTAGACTTTTAAGAGCACTAAATAGAGTACAACGGTCCACATTGATGCTTTGGAATTGCTCAACTCTCTCCATAGAGGAGCTTTTCACGTTTTTGTGCAAGTTGAGACGTAAGTTGGTCTATTCGCGTCTTTACCTTACGAAACGTGGCACAAAGGCTCAACTAGCAAGTTGGACTTTTAAGAGCACTAAATAGAGTACAACGGTCCACATTGATGCTTTGGAAGTGGTCAACTTTCTCCATAGAGGAGCTTTTCACGTTTTTGCGCAAGTTGAGATGTAACTTGGTCTATTCGCGTCTTTACGTTAAAAAACGTGGCACGAAGGCTCAACTAGCAAGTTAGACTATTAAGAGCACTCAATAGAGTACAACGGTCCACATTGATGCTTTGGAAGTGCTCAACTCTTTCCATAATGGTGCATTTCACGTTTTTGTGCAATTTCAAACATAACTTGGTCTATTCGCATCTTTACCATACGAAACGTGGCACGAAGGCTCAACTAGCAAGTTAGACTTTTAAGAGCACTAAGTAGAGTACAACGGTCCACATTCATGCTTTCGAATTGCTCAACTCTCTCCATATTGGAGCATTTCATGTTTTTGTGCAATTTCAAACATAACTTGGTCTATTCGCATCTTTACCTTACGAAACGTGGCACGAAGGCTTAACTAGCAAGTTAGACTTTTAAGAGCACTAAATAGAGTACAACGGTCCACATTGATGCCTTGGAATTGCTCAACTCTCTCCATAGAGGAGCTTTTCACTTTTTGTGCAAGTTGAGACGTAACTTGGTCTATTCGCGTCTTTACCTTACGAAACGTGGCACGAAGGCTCAACTAGCAAGTTAGACTTTTGAGAGCACTAAATAGAGTACAACGGTCCACATTGATGCTTTGGAATTGCTCAACTCTCTCCATAGAGGAGCTTTTCACGTTTTTGTGCAATTTGAGATATAACTTGGTCTATTCGCGTCTTTACCTTACGAAACGTGGCACGAAGGCTCAACTAGCAAGTTAGACTTTTAAGAGCACTCAATAGAGTACAACGGTCCACATTGATGCTTTGGAAGTGCTCAACTCTCTCTATAGAGGAGCTTTTCACGTTTTGGTGCAAGTTAAGACGTAACTTGGTCTATTCGCGTCTTTACCTTAAGAAACGTGGCACGAAGGCTCAACTAGCAAGTTAGACTTTTAAGAGCACTAAATAGAGTACACCGGTCCACATTGATGCTTTGAAAGTGCTCAACTCTCTCCATAGAGGAGCTTTTCACGTTTTGGTGCAAGTTGAGACGTAACTTGGTCTATTCGCGTCTTTACCTTACGAAACGTGGCACGAAGGCTCGACTAGCAAGTTAGACTTTTAAGAGCACTAAATAGAGTACAACGGTCCACATTGATGCTTTGGAATTGCTCAACTCTCTCCATAATGGAGCATTTCACGTTTTTGTGCAATTTCAAACATAACTTGGTCTATTCGCATCTTTACCTTACGAAACGTGGCATGAAGGCTCAACTAGCAAGTTAGACTTTTAAGAGCACTAAATAGAGTACAACGGTCCACATTGATGCTTTGGAATTGCTCAACTCTCTCCATAGAGGAGCTTTTCACGTTTTTGTGCAAGTTGAGACGTAACTTGGTCTATTCGCGTCTTTACCTTACGAAACGTGGCACGAAGGCTCAACTAGCAAGTTGGACTTTTAAGAGCACTAAATAGAGTACAACGGTCCACATTGATGCTTTGGAAGTGGTCAACTTTCTCCGTAGAGGAGCTTTTAACGTTTTTGCGCAAGTTGAGATGTAACTTGGTCTATTCGCGTCTTTACGTTAAAAAACGTGGCACGAAGGCTCAACTAGCAAGTTAGACTATTAAGAGCACTCAATAGAGTACAACGGTCCACATTGATGCTTTGGAAGTGCTCAACTCTTTCCATAATGGTGCATTTCACGTTTTTGTGCAATTTCAAACATAACTTGGTCTATTCGCATCTTTACCTTACGAAACGTGGCACGAAGGCTCAACTAGCAAGTTAGACTTTTAAGAGCACTAAGTAGAGTACAGCGGTCCACATTCATGCTTTCGAATTGCTCAACTCTCTCCATATTGGAGCATTTCATGTTTTTGTGCAATTTCAAACATAACTTGGTGTATTCGCATCTTTACCTTACGAAACGTGGCACGAAGTCTCAACTAGCAAGTTAGACTTTTAAGAGCACTAAATAGAGTACAACGGTCCACATTGATGCCTTGGAATTGCTCAACTCTCTCCATAGAGGAGCTTTTCACGTTTTTGTGCAAGTTGAGACGTAACTTGGTCTATTCGCGTCTTTACCTTACGAAACGTGGCACGAAGGCTCAACTAGCAAGTTAGACTTTTGAGAGCACTAAATAGAGTACAACGGTCCACATTGATGCTTTGGAATTGCTCAACTCTCTCCATAGAGGAGCTTTTCACGTTTTGGTGCAAGTTGAGACGTAACTTGGTCTATTCGCGTCTTTACCTTACGAAACGTGCCACGAAGGCTCAACTAGCAAGTTAGACTTTTAAGAGCACTAAATAGAGTACAACGGTCCACATTGATTCTTTGGAATTGCTCAACTCTCTCCATAGAGGAGCTTTTCACGTTTTGGTGCAAGTTGAGACGTAACTTGGTCTATTCGCGTCTTTACCTTACGAAACGTGCCACGAAGGCTCAACTAGCAAGTTAGACTTTTAAGAGCACTAAATAGAGTACAACGGTCCACATTGATTCTTTGGAATTGCTCAACTCTCTCCATAGAGGAGCTTTTCACGTTTTTGTGCAAGTTGAGACGTAACTTGGTCTATTCGCGTCTTTACCTTACGAAACGTGGCACGAAGGCTCAACTAGCAAGTTAGACTTTTAAGAGCACTAAATAGAGTACAACGGTCCACATTGATGCTTTGGAATTGCTCAACTCTCTCCATAGAGGAGCTTTTCACGTTTTTGTGCAAGTTGAGACGTAACTTGGTCTATTCGCGTCTTTACCTTACGAAACGTGGCACGAAGGCTCAACTAGCAAGTTAGACTTTTAAGAGCACTACATAGAGTACAACGGTCCACATTGATGCTTTGGAATTGCTCAACTCTATCCATAGAGGAGCTTTTCACGTTTTTGTGCAAGTTGAGACGTAACTTGGTCTATTCGCGTCTTTACCTTACGAAACGTGGCACGAAGGCTCAACTAGCAAGTTAGACTTTTAAGAGCACTAAATAGAGTACAACGGTCCACATTGATGCCTTGGAATTGCTCAACTCTCTCCATAGAGGAGCTTTTCACGTTTTTGTGCAAGTTGAGACGTAACTTGGTCTATTCGCGTCTTTACCTTACGAAACGTGGCACGAAGGCTCAACTAGAAAGTTAGACTTTTGAGAGCACTAAATAGAGTACAACGGTCCACATTGACGCTTTGGAATTGCTCAACTCTCTCCATAGAGGAGCTTTTCACGTTTTTGTGCAATTTGAGATATAACTTGGTCTATTCGCGTCTTTACCTTACGAAACGTGGCACGAAGGCTCAACTAGCAAGTTAGACTTTTAAGAGCACTCAATAGAGTACAACGGTCCACATTGATGCTTTGGAAGTGCTCAACTCTCTCCATAGAGGAGCTTTTCACGTTTTGGTGCAAGTTAAGACGTAACTTGGTCTATTCGCGTCTTTACCTTAAGAAACGTGGCACGAAGGCTCAACTAGCAAGTTAGACTTTTAAGAGCACTAAATAGAGTACACCGGTCCACATTGATGCTTTGAAAGTGCTCAACTCTCTCCATAGAGGAGCTTTTCACGTTTTGGTGCAAGTTGAGACGTAACTTGGTCTATTCGCGTCTTTACCTTACGAAACGTGGCACGAAGGCTCAACTAGCAAGTTAGACTTTTAAGAGCACTAAATAGAGTACAACGTCCACATTGATGCTTTGGAATTGCTCAACTCTCTCCATAATGGAGCATTTCACGTTTTTGTGCAATTTCAAACATAACTTGGTCTATTCGCATCTTTACCTTACGAAACGCGGCATGAAGGCTCAACTAGCAAGTTAGAATTTTAAGAGCACTAAATAGAGTACAACGGTCCACATTGATGCTTTGGAATTGCTCAACTCTCTCCATAGAGGAGCTTTTCACGTTTTTGTGCAAGTTGAGACGTAAGTTGGTCTATTCGCGTCTTTACCTTACGAAACGTGGCACGAAGGCTCAACTAGCAAGTTGGACTTTTAAGAGCACTAAATAGAGTACAACGGTCCACATTGATGCTTTGGAAGTGGTCAACTTTCTCCATAGAGGAGCTTTTCACGTTTTTGCGCAAGTTGAGATGTAACTTGGTCTATTCGTGTCTTTACCTTAAAAAACGTGGCACGAAGGCTCAACTAGCAAGTTAGACTATTAAGAGCACTCAATAGAGTACAACGGTCCACATTGATGCTTTGGAAGTGCTCAACTCTCTCCATAATGGTGCATTTCACGTTTTTGTGCAATTTCAAACATAACTTGGTCTATTCGCATCTTTACCTTACGAAACGTGGCACGAAGGCTCAACTAGCAAGTTAGACTTTTAAGTGCACTAAGTAGAGTACAACGGTCCACATTCATGCTTTCGAATTGCTCAACTCTCTCCATATTGGAGCATTTCATGTTTTTGTGCAATTTCAAACATAACTTGGTCTATTCGCATCTTTACCTTACGAAACGTGGCACGAAGGCTCAACTAGCAAGTTAGACTTTTAAGAGCACTAAATAGAGTACAACGGTCCACATTGATGCCTTGGAATTGCTCAACTCTCTCCATAGAGGAGCTTTTCACGTTTTTGTGCAAGTTGAGACGTAACTTGGTCTATTCGCGTCTTTACCTTACGAAACGTGGCACGAAGGCTCAACTAGCAAGTTAGACTTTTGAGAGCACTAAATAGAGTACAACGGTCCACATTGATGCTTTGGAATTGCTCAACTCTCTCCATAGAGGAGCTTTTCACGTTTTTGTGCAATTTGAGATATAACTTGGTCTATTTGCGTCTTTACCTTACGAAACGTGGCACGAAGGCTCAACTAGCAAGTTAGACTTTTAAGAGCACTCAATAGAGTACAACGGTCCACATTGATGCTTTGGAAGTGCTCAACTCTCTCCATAGAGGAGCTTTTCACGTTTTGGTGCAAGTTAAGACGTAACTTGGTCTATTCGCGTCTTTACCTTAAGAAACGTGGCACGAAGGCTCAACTAGCAAGTTAGACTTTTAAGAGCACTAAATAGAGTACACCGGTCCACATTGATGCTTTGAAAGTGCTCAACTCTCTCCATAGAGGAGCTTTTCACGTTTTGGTGCAAGTTGAGACGTAACTTGGTCTATTCGCGTCTTTACCTTACGAAACGTGGCACGAAGGCTCGACTAGCAAGTTAGACTTTTAAGAGCACTAAATAGAGTACAACGGTCCACATTGATGCTTTGGAATTGCTCAACTCTCTCCATAATGGAGCATTTCACGTTTTTGTGCAATTTCAAACATAACTTGGTCTATTCGCATCTTTACCTTACGAAACGTGGCATGAAGGCTCAACTAGCAAGTTAGACTTTTAAGAGAACTAAATAGAGTACAACGGTCCACATTGATGCTTTGGAATTGCTCAACTCTCTCCATAGAGGAGCTTTTTGTTGAATATATATGTTTGAGTGATTACAAAAGCATGATTGATTGAACTTTGATCCATAATGTACATGAGAAATCTTAGACCTATATGTCCTACCCAAAATGCATGGGAAATTGATTTATTGAACTAACATGGACTAACATTGCAAGAAGCCCTAACAAGGCTTACATAGCATGTCCTGAGTTTAATTGTGTGTAGGATGATCAAGTTGACCAAGTATTAACATGGTGACCTTAACCGAACTGTAATGAAGACTTAATCATGGTCAAACATGATTAAGAAAGTCATTTTCGTGCTTAACCATGGTCAGAATATGTAAAGAATATATTGGAGCTTAAATGGAGCCAATTGAAGAAAAGTTGATTTTCCGGTCAGAGTCAAAGCCAACAGACTGACGTGGCAGATGACATGGACGTGATGACATGGCATATGAGTTGGATACATGAAATGGATTAGTGGAGCCAATAAGAGCTACAAGTCAACAATAGAGATTTAAAGTCAAAAAAGCAAGAGGAGACATGCAATAAATGCCTCACATGCTCAAGATCTCTTTTGCTACAAAAGAGACATAATTTGGTGGAAAAGCACTTTGGAAAGAGACAAAAGGAAGGTGATTTATTTCAAAGGTTTTCCTCATCCAATGGTACACATTCCTTCCCTCCAAAATATCCCTTTGATCCATTGGTGCAAGATTAAACCTTTCCACTACACCTTTTTACCCAATGGCTATCTTTGAATCTTCCTCATCTAATGACCATTATTTCTTCCTACAAAAAGAGACTTGTTGTAATCATTTTCACACTTCTCTAAGCCTTCTAACGTCTATAATGATCCAAGGGTCCATATCTTTCATATCAATCCAATGGCCCTCATTTCATGAGCTTACACTCCACAATTTTCTATAAAAACTAACTCTTTGTCTATGGTGCATAGACTTGGCCGAAAATTACTCTTTCTCTCTTAAGTGTTCTTCATCTCTCAAGCTTTCATTCTCTCACTCATTCATTCCTTGATTACATACTTGATTTTGAAGAGAGATCATATACACTAGCCAAGCAAAGCTTTATTGTTACTCTTGAGCCTTTCTTACCAGATTCTTATCATTTCCTCAAGAGCCATTTTCTTACTTGCACAATCTGATTTCCAGCACCTATTAGGCTTCATTCTATATCTTCATTTCACCATTCAAGCCTTATCATAACTGATTTTCGTTGGTTGATACACTACTCAAAATTTCACATACCCTAGCAACCAAAAATCTCAAATCTGAGTTTTGTGCTTACCATTTCCATTCCAGCTTTTCAAGAGCTTCATTTGAGCCCTAGACACTTACAAATCCAGCTACTAAAGAGCCAGCCTTTGAGCCTAAACTTATCTCATACCCGGCTATTCTTAGAGCCATTTTTGAGCTTGTATTTTGTTGATTAAGTTAGTGTGGTGAGCTACAAACCACATGGTGTGTAGAGTTTGGTGTGGTGAGCTACAAACCACACGGTGTGTAGAGTTTGGTGTGGTGAGCTACAAACCACACGGTGTGTAAAGTTTGGTGTTTGAGCTACAAAAACACTGGTTGTATGAGTTCCGCTTGACTCGGTTGAACAAGCCATAGTGGAGTGTTTGAAATTCCCAAGTGGGACTTGGGGAGTGAAGTAGGCTTGGGTTAAGCCGAACCACTATAAATCTCTTGCCTCCTTTACTTTACAGCAATTTCATTTTAGCATATCATACTTGCATTGCATACTTGAAATTGGACATCTAGGGTGATAGAATCAAGCTTGTGCATACATTTGTTAAATCTGATCTTGTGCTTCATTACAACTTGTTTTGGTGTGTGATATTCATTTTGATCATTTGACTTGATTCTTGTTGTTAAGTTTGATTTATGTGATTATCTTTGCATACATTTATATTCAACTTATTTAAATTGCTTCCGCTTAGGGTGAAACTCAATTGAAACAAAAAGAGGTGACTTAGTCTAAATTTGATTAAGATCACAATTCACCCCCCCTCTTGTGGTGCCATCCGATCCAACACTTTTCACGTTTTTGTGCAAGTTGAGACGTAACTTTGTCTATTCGCGTCTTTACCTTACGAAACATGGCACGAAGGCTCAACTAGAAAGTTGGACTTTTAAGAGCACTAAATAGAGTACAACGGTCCACATTGATGCTTTGGAATTGCTCAACTCTCTCCATAGAGGAGCTTTTCACGTTTTTGTGCAATTTGAGAGATAACTTGGTCTATTCGCGTCTTTACTTTACGAAACGTGGCACGAAGGCTCAACTAGCAAGTTAGACTTTTAAGAGCACTAAATAGAGTACAACGGTCCACATTGATGCTTTGGAAGTGCTCAACTCTCTCCATAGAGGAGCTTTTCACGTTTTGGTGCAAGTTGAAACGTAACTTGGTCTATTCGCGTCTTTACCTTACGAAACGTGGCACGAAGGCTCAACTAGCAAGTTAGACTTTTAAGAGCACTACATAGAGTACAACGGTCCACATTGATGCTTTGGAATTGCTCAACTCTATCCATAGAGGAGCTTTTCACGTTTTTGGGCAAGTTGAGACGTAACTTGGTCTATTCGCGTCTTTACCTTACGAAACGTGGCACGAAGGCTCAACTAGCAAGTTAGACTTTGAAGAGCACTAAATAGAGTACAACGGTCCACATTGATGCTTTGGAATTGCTCAACTCTCTCCATAGAGGAGCTTTTCACGTTTTCGTGCAAGTTGAGACGTAACTTGGTCTATTCGCGTCTTTACCTTACGAAACGTGCCACGAAGGCTCAACTAGCAAGTTAGACTTTTAAGAGCACTAAATAGAGTACAACGGTCCACATTGATGCTTTGGAATTGCTCAACTCTCTCCATAGAGGAGCTTTTCACGTTTTTGTGCAAGTTGAGACGTAACTTGGTCTATTCGCGCCTTTACCTTACGAAACGTGGCACGAAGGCTCACCTAGCAAGTTAGACTTTTAAGAGCACTAAATAGAGTACAACGGTCCACATTGATGCTTTGGAATTGCTCAACTCTCTCCATAGAGGAGCTTTTCACGTTTTTGTGCAAGTTGAGACGTAACTTGGTCTATTCGCGTCTTTACCTTACGAAACGTGGCACGAAGGCTCAACTAGCAAGTTAGACTTTTAAGAGCACTAAATAGAGTACAACAGTCCACATTGACGCTTTGGAATTGCTCAACTCTCTCCATAGAGGAGCTTTTCACGTTTTTGTGCAATTTGAGAGATAACTTGGTCTATTCGCGTCTTTACCTTACGAAACGTGGCACGAAGGCTCAACTAGCAAGTTAGACTTTTAAGAGCACTAAATAGAGTACAACGGTCCACATTGATGCTTTGGAATTGCTCAACTCTCTCCATAGAGGAGCTTTTCACGTTTTTGTGCAAGTTGAGACGTAACTTGGTCTATTCGCGTCTTTACCTTACGAAACGTGGCACGAAGGCTCAACTAGCAAGTTAGACTTTTAAGAGCACTAAATAGAGTACAACGGTCCACATTGATGCTTTGGAATTGCTCAACTCTCTCCATAGAGGAGCTTTTCACGTTTTTGTGCAATTTGAGAGATAACTTGGTCTATTCGTGTCTTTACTTTACGAAACGTGGCACGAAGGCTCAACTAGCAAGTTAGACTTTTAAGAGCACTAAATAGAGTACAACGGTCCACATTGATGCTTTGGAAGTGCTCAACTCTCTCCATAGAGGAGCTTTTCACGTTTTGGTGCAAGTTGAAACGTAACTTGGTCTATTCGCGTCTTTACCTTACGAAACGTGGCACGAAGGCTCAACTAGCAAGTTAGACTTTTAAGAGCACTACATAGAGTACAATGGTCCACATTGATGCTTTGGAATTGCTCAACTCTATCCATAGAGGAGCTTTTCACGTTTTTGGGCAAGTTGAGACGTAACTTGGTCTATTCGCGTCTTTACCTTACGAAACGTGGCACGAAGGCTCAACTAGCAAGTTAGACTTTTGAGAGCACTAAATAGAGTACAACGGTCCACATTGATGCTTTGGAATTGCTCAACTCTCTCCATAGAGGAGCTTTTCACGTTTTTGTGCAATTTGAGATATAACTTGGTCTATTTGCGTCTTTACCTTACGAAACGTGGCACGAAGGCTCAACTAGCAAGTTAGACTTTTAAGAGCACTCAATAGAGTACAACGGTCCACATTGATGCTTTGGAAGTGCTCAACTCTCTCCATAGAGGAGCTTTTCACGTTTTGGTGCAAGTTAAGACGTAACTTGGTCTATTCGCGTCTTTACCTTAAGAAACGTGGCACGAAGGCTCAACTAGCAAGTTAGACTTTTAAGAGCACTAAATAGAGTACACCGGTCCACATTGATGCTTTGAAAGTGCTCAACTCTCTCCATAGAGGAGCTTTTCACGTTTTGGTGCAAGTTGAGACGTAACTTGGTCTATTCGCGTCTTTACCTTACGAAACGTGGCACGAAGGCTCGACTAGCAAGTTAGACTTTTAAGAGCACTAAATAGAGTACAACGGTCCACATTGATGCTTTGGAATTGCTCAACTCTCTCCATAATGGAGCATTTCACGTTTTTGTGCAATTTCAAACATAACTTGGTCTATTCGCATCTTTACCTTACGAAACGTGGCATGAAGGCTCAACTAGCAAGTTAGACTTTTAAGAGAACTAAATAGAGTACAACGGTCCACATTGATGCTTTGGAATTGCTCAACTCTCTCCATAGAGGAGCTTTTTGTTGAATATATATGTTTGAGTGATTACAAAAGCATGATTGATTGAACTTTGATCCATAATGTACATGAGAAATCTTAGACCTATATGTCCTACCCAAAATGCATGGGAAATTGATTTATTGAACTAACATGGACTAACATTGCAAGAAGCCCTAACAAGGCTTACATAGCATGTCCTGAGTTTAATTGTGTGTAGGATGATCAAGTTGACCAAGTATTAACATGGTGACCTTAACCGAACTGTAATGAAGACTTAATCATGGTCAAACATGATTAAGAAAGTCATTTTCGTGCTTAACCATGGTCAGAATATGTAAAGAATATATTGGAGCTTAAATGGAGCCAATTGAAGAAAAGTTGATTTTCCGGTCAGAGTCAAAGCCAACAGACTGACGTGGCAGATGACATGGACGTGATGACATGGCATATGAGTTGGATACATGAAATGGATTAGTGGAGCCAATAAGAGCTACAAGTCAACAATAGAGATTTAAAGTCAAAAAAGCAAGAGGAGACATGCAATAAATGCCTCACATGCTCAAGATCTCTTTTGCTACAAAAGAGACATAATTTGGTGGAAAAGCACTTTGGAAAGAGACAAAAGGAAGGTGATTTATTTCAAAGGTTTTCCTCATCCAATGGTACACATTCCTTCCCTCCAAAATATCCCTTTGATCCATTGGTGCAAGATTAAACCTTTCCACTACACCTTTTTACCCAATGGCTATCTTTGAATCTTCCTCATCTAATGACCATTATTTCTTCCTACAAAAAGAGACTTGTTGTAATCATTTTCACACTTCTCTAAGCCTTCTAACGTCTATAATGATCCAAGGGTCCATATCTTTCATATCAATCCAATGGCCCTCATTTCATGAGCTTACACTCCACAATTTTCTATAAAAACTAACTCTTTGTCTATGGTGCATAGACTTGGCCGAAAATTACTCTTTCTCTCTTAAGTGTTCTTCATCTCTCAAGCTTTCATTCTCTCACTCATTCATTCCTTGATTACATACTTGATTTTGAAGAGAGATCATATACACTAGCCAAGCAAAGCTTTATTGTTACTCTTGAGCCTTTCTTACCAGATTCTTATCATTTCCTCAAGAGCCATTTTCTTACTTGCACAATCTGATTTCCAGCACCTATTAGGCTTCATTCTATATCTTCATTTCACCATTCAAGCCTTATCATAACTGATTTTCGTTGGTTGATACACTACTCAAAATTTCACATACCCTAGCAACCAAAAATCTCAAATCTGAGTTTTGTGCTTACCATTTCCATTCCAGCTTTTCAAGAGCTTCATTTGAGCCCTAGACACTTACAAATCCAGCTACTAAAGAGCCAGCCTTTGAGCCTAAACTTATCTCATACCCGGCTATTCTTAGAGCCATTTTTGAGCTTGTATTTTGTTGATTAAGTTAGTGTGGTGAGCTACAAACCACATGGTGTGTAGAGTTTGGTGTGGTGAGCTACAAACCACACGGTGTGTAGAGTTTGGTGTGGTGAGCTACAAACCACACGGTGTGTAAAGTTTGGTGTTTGAGCTACAAAAACACTGGTTGTATGAGTTCCGCTTGACTCGGTTGAACAAGCCATAGTGGAGTGTTTGAAATTCCCAAGTGGGACTTGGGGAGTGGAGTAGGCTTGGGTTAAGCCGAACCACTATAAATCTCTTGCCTCCTTTACTTTACAGCAATTTCATTTTAGCATATCATACTTGCATTGCATACTTGAAATTGGACATCTAGGGTGATAGAATCAAGCATGTGCATACATTTGTTAAATCTGATCTTGTGCTTCATTACAACTTGTTTTGGTGTGTGATATTCATTTTGATCATTTGACTTGATTCTTGTTGTTAAGTTTGATTTATGTGATTATCTTTGCATACATTTATATTCAACTTATTTAAATTGCTTCCGCTTAGGGTGAAACTCAATTGAAACAAAAAGAGGTGACTTAGTCTAAATTTGATTAAGATCACAATTCACCCCCCCTCTTGTGGTGCCATCCGATCCAACACTTTTCACGTTTTTGTGCAAGTTGAGACGTAACTTTGTCTATTCGCGTCTTTACCTTACGAAACATGGCACGAAGGCTCAACTAGAAAGTTGGACTTTTAAGAGCACTAAATAGAGTACAACGGTCCACATTGATGCTTTGGAATTGCTCAACTCTCTCCATAGAGGAGCTTTTCACGTTTTTGTGCAATTTGAGAGATAACTTGGTCTATTCGCGTCTTTACTTTACGAAACGTGGCACGAAGGCTCAACTAGCAAGTTAGACTTTTAAGAGCACTAAATAGAGTACAACGGTCCACATTGATGCTTTGGAAGTGCTCAACTCTCTCCATAGAGGAGCTTTTCACGTTTTGGTGCAAGTTGAAACGTAACTTGGTCTATTCGCGTCTTTACCTTACGAAACGTGGCACGAAGGCTCAACTAGCAAGTTAGACTTTTAAGAGCACTACATAGAGTACAACGGTCCACATTGATGCTTTGGAATTGCTCAACTCTATCCATAGAGGAGCTTTTCACGTTTTTGGGCAAGTTGAGACGTAACTTGGTCTATTCGCGTCTTTACTTTACGAAACGTGGCACGAAGGCTCAACTAGCAAGTTAGACTTTGAAGAGCACTAAATAGAGTACAACGGTCCACATTGATGCTTTGGAATTGCTCAACTCTCTCCATAGAGGAGCTTTTCACGTTTTCGTGCAAGTTGAGACGTAACTTGGTCTATTCGCGTCTTTACCTTACGAAACGTGCCACGAAGGCTCAACTAGCAAGTTAGACTTTTAAGAGCACTAAATAGAGTACAACGGTCCACATTGATGCTTTGGAATTGCTCAACTCTCTCCATAGAGGAGCTTTTCACGTTTTTGTGCAAGTTGAGACGTAACTTGGTCTATTCGCGTCTTTACCTTACGAAACGTGGCACGAAGGCTGACCTAGCAAGTTAGACTTTTAAGAGCACTAAATAGAGTACAACGGTCCACATTGATGCTTTGGAATTGCTCAACTCTCTCCATAGAGGAGCTTTTCACGTTTTTGTGCAAGTTGAGACGTAACTTGGTCTATTCGCGTCTTTACCTTACGAAACGTGGCACGAAGGCTCAACTAGCAAGTTAGACTTTTAAGAGCACTAAATAGAGTACAACGGTCCACATTGACGCTTTGGAATTGCTCAACTCTCTCCATAGAGGAGCTTTTCACGTTTTTGTGCAATTTCAGAGATAACTTGGTCTATTCGCGTCTTTACCTTACGAAACGTGGCACGAAGGCTCAACTAGCAAGTTAGACTTTTAAGAGCACTAAATAGAGTACAACGGTCCACATTGATGCTTTGGAATTGCTCAACTCTCTCCATAGAGGAGCTTTTCACGTTTTTGTGCAAGTTGAGACGTAACTTGGTCTATTCGCGTCTTTACCTTACGAAACGTGGCACGAAGGCTCAACTAGCAAGTTAGACTTTTAAGAGCACTAAATAGAGTACAACGGTCCACATTGATGCTTTGGAATTGCTCAACTCTCTCCATAGAGGAGCTTTTCACGTTTTTGTGCAATTTGAGAGATAACTTGGTCTATTCGCGTCTTTACTTTACGAAACGTGGCACGAAGGCTCAACTAGCAAGTTAGACTTTTAAGAGCACTAAATAGAGTACAACGGTCCACATTGATGCTTTGGAAGTGCTCAACTCTCTCCATAGAGGAGCTTTTCACGTTTTGGTGCAAGTTGAAACGTAACTTGGTCTATTCGCGTCTTTACCTTACGAAACGTGGCACGAAGGCTCAACTAGCAAGTTAGACTTTTAAGAGCACTACATAGAGTACAACGGTCCACATTGATGCTTTGGAATTGCTCAACTCTATCCATAGAGGAGCTTTTCACGTTTTTGGGCAAGTTGAGACGTAACTTGGTCTATTCGCGTCTTTACCTTACGAAACGTGGCACGAAGGCTCAACTAGCAAGTTAGACTTTGAAGAGCACTAAATAGAGTACAACGGTCCACATTGATGCTTTGGAATTGCTCAACTCTCTCCATAGAGGAGCTTTTCACGTTTTCGTGCAAGTTGAGACCTAACTTGGTCTATTCGCGTCTTTACCTTACGAAACGTGCCACGAAGGCTCAACTAGCAAGTTAGACTTTTAAGAGCACTAAATAGAGTACAACGGTCCACATTGATGCTTTGGAATTGCTCAACTCTCTCCATAGAGGAGCTTTTCACGTTTTTGTGCAAGTTGAGACGTAACTTGGTCTATTCGCGTCTTTACCTTACGAAACGTGGCACGAAGGCTCACCTAGCAAGTTAGACTTTTAAGAGCACTAAATAGAGTACAACGGTCCACATTGATGCTTTGGAATTGCTCAACTCTCTCCATAGAGGAGCTTTTCACGTTTTTGTGCAAGTTGAGACGTAACTTGGTCTATTCGCGTCTTTACCTTACGAAACGTGGCACGAAGGCTCAACTAGCAAGTTAGACTTTTAAGAGCACTAAATAGAGTACAACGGTCCACATTGATGCTTTGGAAGTGCTCAACTCTCTCCATAGAGGAGCTTTTCACGTTTTTGTGCAATTTGAGAGATAACTTGGTCTATTCGCGTCTTTACCTTACGAAACGTGGCACGAAGGCTCAACTAGCAAGTTAGACTTTTAAGAGCACTAAATAGAGTACAACGGTCCACATTGATGCTTTGGAAGTGCTCAACTCTATCCATAGAGGAGCTTTTCACGTTTTGGTGCAAGTTGAAACGTAACTTGGTCTATTCGCGTCTTTACCTTACGAAACGTGGCACGAAGGCTCAACTAGCAAGTTAGACTTTTAAGAGCACTACATAGAGTACAACGGTCCACATTGATGCTTTGGAATTGCTCAACTCTATCCATAGAGGAGCTTTTCACGTTTTTGGGCAAGTTGAGACGAAACTTGGTCTATTCGCGTCTTTACCTTACGAAACGTGGCACGAAGGCTCAACTAGCAAGTTAGACTTTTAAGAGCACTACATAGAGTACAACGGTCCACATTGATGCTTTGGAATTGCTCAACTCTATCCATAGAGGAGCTTTTCACGTTTTTGGGCAAGTTGAGACGTAACTTGGTCTATTCGCGTCTTTACCTTACGAAACGTGGCACGAAGGCTCAACTAGCAAGTTAGACTTTTAAGAGCACTACATAGAGTACAACGGTCCACATTGATGCTTTGGAATTGCTCAACTCTCTCCATAGAGGAGCTTTTCACGTTTTGGTGCAAGTTGAGACGTAACTTGGTCTATTCGCGTCTTTACCTTACGAAACGTGCCACGAAGGCTCAACTAGCAAGTTAGACTTTTAAGAGCACTAAATAGAGTACAACGGTCCACATTGATGCTTTGGAATTGCTCAACCCTCTCCATAGAGGAGCTTTTCACGTTTTTGTGCAAGTTGAGACGTAACTTGGTCTATTCGCGTCTTTACCTTACGAAACGTGGCACAAAGGCTCAACTAGCAAGTTAGACTTTTAAGAGCACTAAATAGAGTACAACGGTCCACATTGATGCTTTGGAATTGCTCAACTCTCTCCATAGAGGAGCTTTTCACGTTTTGGTGCAAGTTGAGACGTAACTTGGTCTATTCGCGTCTTTACCTTACGAAACGTGCCACGAAGGCTCAACTAGCAAGTTAGACTTTTAAGAGCACTAAATAGAGTACAACGGTCCACATTGATGCTTTGGAATTGCTCAACTCTCTCCATAGAGGAGCTTTTCACGTTTTTGTGCAAGTTGAGACGTAACTTGGTCTATTCGCGTCTTTACCTTACGAAACGTGGCACGAAGGCTCAACTAGCAAGTTAGACTTTTAAGAGCACTAAATAGAGTACAAGGGTCCACATTGATGCTTTGGAATTGGTCAACTCTCTCCATAGAGGAGCTTTTCACGTTTTTGTGCAAGTTGAGACGTAACTTGGTCTATTCGCGTCTTTACCTTACGAAACGTGCCACGAAGGCTCAACTAGCAAGTTAGACTTTTATGAGCACTACATAGAGTACAACGGTCCACATTGATGCTTTGGAATTGCTCAACTCTATCCATAGAGGAGCTTTTCACGTTTTTGGGCAAGTTGAGACGTAACTTGGTCTATTCGCGTCTTTACCTTACGAAACGTGGCACGAAGGCTCAACTAGCAAGTTAGACTTTTAAGAGCACTAAATAGAGTACAAGGGTCCACATTGATGCTTTGGAATTGGTCAACTCTCTCCATAGAGGAGCTTTTCACGTTTTTGTGCAAGTTGAGACGTAACTTGGTCTATTCGCGTCTTTACCTTACGAAACGTGGCACGAAGGCTCAACTAGCAAGTTAGACTTTTAAGAGCACTACATAGAGTACAACGGTCCACATTGATGCTTTGGAATTGCTCAACTCTCTCCATAGAGGAGCTTTTCACGTTTTGGTGCAAGTTGAGAGGTAACTTGGTCTATTCGCGTCTTTACCTTACGAAACGTGCCACGAAGGCTCAACTAGCAAGTTAGACTCTTAAGAGCACTAAATAGAGTACAACGGTCCACATTGATGCTTTGGAATTGCTCAACTCTCTCCATGGAGGAGCTTTTCACGTTTTTGTGCAAGTTGAGACGTAACTTGGTCTATTCGCGTCTTTACCTTACGAAACGTGGCACGAAGGCTCAACTAGCAAGTTAGACTTTTAAGAGCACTAAATAGAGTACAACGGCCCACATTGATGCTTTGGAAGTGCTCAACTCTCTCCATAGAGGAGCTTTTCACGTTTTGGTGCAAGTTGAGACGTAACTTGGTCTATTCGCGTCTTTACCTTACGAAACGTGGCACGAAGGCTCAACTAGCAAGTTAGACTTTTAAGAGCACTCAATAGAGTACAACGGTCCACATTGATGCTTTGGAACTGCTCAACTCTCTCCATAGAGGAGCTTTTCACGTTTTGGTGCAAGTTGAGACGTAACTTGGTCTATTCGCGTCTTTACCTTACGAAACGTGGCACGAAGGCTCAACTAGCAAGTTAGACTTTTAAGAGCACTACATAGAGTACAACGGTCCACATTGATGCTTTGGAATTGCTCAACTCTATCCATAGAGGAGCTTTTCACGTTTTTGGGCAAGTTGAGACGTAACTTGGTCTATTCGCGTCTTTACCTTACGAAACGTGGCACGAAGGCTCAACTAGCAAGTTAGACTTTTAAGAGCACTACATAGAGTACAACGGTCCACATTGATGCTTTGGAATTGCTCAACTCTCTCCATAGAGGAGCTTTTCACGTTTTGGTGCAAGTTGAGAGGTAACTTGGTCTATTCGCGTCTTTACCTTACGAAACGTGCCACGAAGGCTCAACTAGCAAGTTAGACTCTTAAGAGCACTAAATAGAGTACAACGGTCCACATTGATGCTTTGGAATTGCTCAACTCTATCCATAGAGGAGCTTTTCACGTTTTTGTGCAAGTTGAGACGTAACTTGGTCTATTCACGTCTTTACCTTATGAAACGTGGCACGAAGGCTCAACTAGCAAGTTAGACTTTTAAGAGCACTAAATAGAGTACAACGGTCCACATTGATGCCTTGGAATTGCTCAACTCTCTCCATAGAGGAGCTTTTCACGTTTTTGTGCAAGTTGAGACGTAACTTGGTCTATTCACGTCTTTACCTTACGAAACGTGGCACGAAGGCTCAACTAGCAAGTTAGACTTTTGAGAGCACTAAATAGAGTACAACGGTCCACATTGATGCTTCGGAATTGCTCAACTCTCTCCATAGAGGAGCTTTTCACGTTTTTGTGCAATTTGAGATATAACTTGGTCTATTCGCGTCTTTACCTTACGAAACGTGGCACGAAGGCTCAACTAGCAAGTTATACTTTTAAGAGCACTCAATAGAGTACAACGGTCCACATTGATGCTTTGGAAGTGCTCAACTCTCTCCATAGAGGAGCTTTTCACGTTTTGGTGCAAGTTGAGACGTAACTTGGTTTATTCGCGTCTTTACCTTAAGAAACGTGGCACGAAGGCTCAACTAGCAAGTTAGACTTTTAAGAGCGCACTAAATAGAGTACATCGGTCCACATTGATGCTTTGAAAGTGCTCAACTCTCTCCATAGAGGAGCTTTTCACGTTTTGGTGCAAGTTGAGACGTAACTTGGTCTATTCGCGTCTTTACCTTACGAAACGTGGCACGAAGGCTCAACTAGCAAGTTGGACCTTTAAGAGCACTAAATAGAGTACAAGGGTCCACATTGATGCTTTGGAATTGGTCAACTCTCTCCATAGAGGAGCTTTTCACGTTTTTGTGCAAGTTGAGACGTAACTTGGTCTATTCGCGTCTTTACCTTACGAAACGTGGCACGAAGGCTCAACTAGCAAGTTAGACTTTTAAGAGCACTAAATAGAGTAGAACGGTCCACATTGATGCTTTGGAATTGCTCAACTCTCTCCATAGAGGAGCTTTTCACGTTTTTGTGCAATTTGAGATATAACTTGGTCTATTCGCGTCTTTACCTTACGAAACGTGGCACGAAGGCTCAACTAGCAAGTTAGACTTTTAAGAGCACTAAATAGAGTACAACGGTCCACATTGATGCTTTGGAAGTGCTCAACTCTCTCCATGGAGGAGCTTTTCACGTTTTGGTGCAAGTTGAAACGTAACTTGGTCTATTCGCGTCTTTACCATACGAAACGTGGCACGAAGGCTCAACTAGCAAGTTAGACTTTTAAGAGCACTACATAGAGTACAACGGTCCACATTGATGCTTTGGAATTGCTCAACTCTATCCATAGAGGAGCTTTTCACGTTTTTGGGCAAGTTGAGACGTAACTTGGTCTATTCGCGTCTTTACCTTACGAAACGTGGCACGAAGGCTCAACTAGCAAGTTAGACTTTTAAGAGCACTAAATAGAGTACAACGGTCCACATTGATGCTTTGGAATTGCTCAACTCTCTCCATAGAGGAGCTTTTCACGTTTTTGTGCAATTTGAGATATAACTTGGTCTATTCGCGTCTTTACCTTACGAAAAGTGGCACGAAGGCTCAACTAGCAAGTTAGACTTTTAAGAGCACTAAATAGAGTACAACGGTCCACATTGATGCTTTGGAAGTGCTCAACTCTCTCCATGGAGGAGCTTTTCACGTTTTGGTGCAAGTTGAAACGTAACTTGGTCTATTCGCGTCTTTACCATACGAAACGTGGCACGAAGGCTCAACTAGCAAGTTAGACTTTTAAGAGCACTACATAGAGTACAACGGTCCACATTGATGCTTTGGAATTGCTCAACTCTATCCATAGAGGAGCTTTTCACGTTTTTGGGCAAGTTGAGACGTAACTTGGTCTATTCGCGTCTTTACCTTACGAAACGTGGCACGAAGGCTCAACTAGCAAGTTAGACTTTTAAGAGCACTAAATAGAGTACAACGGTCCACATTGATGCTTTGCAATTGCTCAACTCTCTCCATAGAGGAGCTTTTCACGTTTTTGTGCAAGTTGAGACGTAACTTGGTCTATTCGCGTCTTTACCTTACGAATCGTGGCACGAAGGCTCAACTAGCAAGTTAGACTTTTAAGAGCACTCATTAGAGTACAACGGTCCACATTGATGCTTTGGAATTGCTCAACTCTCTCCATAGAGGAGCTTTTCACGTTTTGGTGCAAGTTGAAACGTAACTTGGTCTATTCGCGTCTTTACCTTACGAAACGTGGCACGAAGGCTCAACTAGCAAGTTAGACTTTTAAGAGCACTACATAGAGTACAACGGTCGACATTGATGCTTTGGAATTGCTCAACTCTCTCCATAGAGGAGCTTTTCACGTTTTTGTGCAAGTTGAGACGTAACTTGGTCTATTCGCGTCTTTACCTTACGAAACGTGGCACGAAGGCTCAACTAGCAAGTTAGACTTTTAAGAGCACTAAATAGAGTACAACGGTCCACATTGATGCTTTGGAATTGCTCAACTCTCTCCATAGAGGAGCTTTTCACGTTTTGGTGCATGTTGAGACGTAACTTGGTC
This sequence comes from Tripterygium wilfordii, assembly GCF_013401445.1. NCBI lineage: Eukaryota > Viridiplantae > Streptophyta > Magnoliopsida > Celastrales > Celastraceae > Tripterygium > Tripterygium wilfordii. The sequence goes on along the minus strand of NW_024056341.1, from coordinate 104,550 downwards.
TATTCGCGTCTTTACCTTACGAAACGTGCCACGAAGGCTCAACTAGCAAGTTAGACTTTTAAGACCACTAAATAGAGTACAACGGTCCACATTGATGCTTTGCAATTGCTCAACTCTCTCCATAGAGGAGCATTTCACGTTTTTGTGCAAGTTGAGACGTAACTTGGTCTATTCGCGTCTTTACCTTACGGATCGTGGCACGAAGGCTCAACTAGCAAGTTAGACTTTTAAGAGCACTCATTAGAGTACAACGGTCCACATTGATGCTTTGGAATTGCTCAACTCTCTCCATAGAGGAGCTTTTCACGTTTTGGTGCAAGTTGAAACGTAACTTGGTCTATTCGCGTCTTTACCTTACGAAACGTGGCACAAAGGCTCAACTAGCAAGTTAGACTTTTAAGAGCACTACATAGAGTACAACGGTCCACATTGATGCTTTGGAATTGCTCAACTCTATCCATAGAGGAGCTTTTCACGTTTTTGGGCAAGTTGAGACGTAACTTGGTCTATTCGCGTCTTTACCTTACGAAACGTGGCACGAAGGCTCAACTAGCAAGTTAGACTTTTAAGAGCACTAAATAGAGTACAACGGTCCACATTGATGCTTTGGAATTGCTCAACTCTCTCCATAGAGGAGCTTTTCACGTTTTTGTGCAAGTTGAGACGTAACTTGGTCTATTCGCGTCGTTACCTTACAAAACGTGGCACGAAGGCTCAACTAGCAAGTTAGACTTTTGAGAGCACTAAATAGAGTACAACGGTCCACATTGATGCTTTGGAATTGCTCAACTCTCTCCATAGAGGAGCTTTTCACGTTTTTGTGCAATTTGAGATATAACTTGGTCTATTCCCGTCTTTACCTTACGCAACGTGGCACGAAGGCTCAACTAGCAAGTTAGACTTTTAAGAGCACTCAATAGAGTACAACGGTCCACATTGATGCTTTGGAAGTGCTCAACTCTCTCCATAGAGGAGCTTTTCACGTTTTGGTGCAAGTTGAGACGTAACTTGGTCTATTCGCGTCTTTACCTTAAGAAACGTGGCACGAAGGCTCAACTAGCAAGTTAGACTTTTGAGAGCACTAAATAGAGTACAACGGTCCACATTGATGCTTTGGAATTGCTCAACTCTCTCCATAGAGGAGCTTTTCACGTTTTTGTGCAAGTTGAGACGTAACTTGGTCTATTCGCGTCTTTACCTTACGAAACATGGCACGAAGGCTCAACTAGCAAGTTAGACTTTTAAGAGCACTAAATAGAGTACAACGGTCCACATTGATGCTTTGGAATTGCTCAACTCTCTCCATAGAGGAGCTTTTCACGTTTTTGTGTAATTTGAGATATAACTTGGTCTATTCGCGTCTTTACCTTACGAAACATGGCACGAAGGCTCAACTAGCAAGTTAGACTTTTAAGAGCACTAAATAGAGTACAACGGTCCACATTCATGCTTTGGAATTGCTCAACTCTCTCCATAGAGGAGCTTTTCACGTTTTTGTGCAATTTGAGATATAACTTGGTCTATTCGCGTCTTTACCTTACGAAACGTGGCACGAAGGCTCAACTAGCAAGTTAGACTTTTAAGAGCACTAAATAGAGTACAACGGTCCACATTGATGCTTTGGAAGTGCTCAACTCTCTCCATAGAGGAGCTTTTCACGTTTTGGTGCAAGTTGAAACGTAACTTGGTCTATTCGCATCTTTACCTTACGAAACGTGGCACGAAGGCTCAACTAGCAAGTTAGACTTTTAAGAGCACTACATAGAGTACAACGGTCCACATTGATGCTTTGGAATTGCTCAACTCTATCCATAGAGGAGCTTTTCACGTTTTTGTGCAAGTTGAGACGTAACTTGGTCTATTCGCGTCTTTACCTTACGAAACGTGGCACGAAGGCTCAACTAGCAAGTTAGACTTTTAAGAGCACTAAATAGAGTACAACGGTCCACATTGATGCTTTGCAATTGCTCAACTCTCTCCATAGAGGAGCTTTTCACGTTTTTGTGCAAGTTGAGACGTAACTTGGTCTATTCGCGTCTTTACCTTACGAAACGTGGCACGAAGGCTCAACTAGCAAGTTAGACTTTTGAAGAGCACTAAATAGAGTACAACGGTCCACATTGATGCTTTGGAATTGCTCAACTCTCTCCATAGAGGAGCTTTTCACGTTTTTGTGCAATTTGAGATATAACTTGGTCTATTCGCGTCTTTACCTTACGAAACGTGGCACGAAGGCTCAACTAGCAAGTTAGACTTTTAAGAGCACTCAATAGAGTACAACGGTCCACATTGATGCTTTGGAAGTGCTCAACTCTCTCCATAGAGGAGCTTTTCACGTTTTGGTGCAAGTTGAGACGTAACTTGGTCTATTCGCGTCTTTACCTTAAGAAACGTGGCACGAAGGCTCAACTAGCAAGTTAGACTTTGAAGAGCACTAAATAGAGTACAACGGTCCACATTGATGCTTTGGAATTGCTCAACTCTCTCCATAGAGGAGCTTTTCACGTTTTTGTGCAAGTTGAGACGTAACTTGGTCTATTCGCGTCTTTACCTTACGAAACAGTGGCACGAAGGCTCAACTAGCAAGTTAGACTTTTAAGAGCACTAAATAGAGTACAACGGTCCACATTGATGCTTTGGAATTGCTCAACTCTCTCCATAGAGGAGCTTTTCACGTTTTTGTGCAAGTTGAGACGTAACTTGGTCTATTCGCATCTTTACCTTACGAAACGTGGCACGAAGGCTCAACTAGCAAGTTAGACTTTTAAGAGCACTAAATAGAGTACAACGGTCCACATTGATGCTTTGGAATTGCTCAACTCTCTCCATAGAGGAGCTTTTCACGTTTTTGTGCAATTTGAGATCTAACTTGGTCTATTCGCGTCTTTACCTTACGAAACGTGGCACGAAGGCTCAACTAGCAAGTTAGACTTTTAAGAGCACTAAATAGAGTACAACGGTCCACATTGATGCTTTGGAAGTGCTCAACTCTCTCCATAGAGGAGCTTTTCACGTTTTGGTGCAAGTTGAGACGTAACTTGGTCTATTCGCGTCTTTACCTTACGAAACGTGGCACGAAGGCTCAACTAGCAAGTTAGACTTTTAAGAGCACTACATAGAGTACAACGGTCCACATTGATGCTTTGGAATTGCTCAACTCTCTCCATAGAGGAGCTTTTCACGTTTTTGTGCAAGTTGAGACGTAACTTGGTCTATTCGCGTCTTTACCTTACGAAACGTGGCACGAAGGCTCAACTAGCAAGTTAGACTTTTAAGAGCACTACATAGAGTACAACGGTCCACATTGATGCTTTGGAATTGCTCAACTCTATCCATAGAGGAGCTTTTCACGTTTTTGTGCAAGTTGAGACGTAACTTGGTCTATTCGCGTCTTTACCTTACGAAACGTGGCACGAAGGCTCAACTAGCAAGTTAGACTTTTAAGAGCACTACATAGAGTACAACGGTCCACATTGATGCTTTGGAATTGCTCAACTCTCTCCATAGAGGAGCTTTTCACGTTTTTGTGCAAGTTGAGACGTAACTTGGTCTATTCGCGTCTTTACCTTACGAAACGTGGCACGAAGGCTCAACTAGCAAGTTAGACTTTTAAGAGCACTAAATAGAGTACAACGGTCCACATTGATGCTTTGGAATTGCTCAACTCTCTCCATAGAGGAGCTTTTCACGTTTTCGTGTAATTTGAGATATAACTTGGTCTATTCGCGTCTTTACCTTACGAAACGTGGCACGAAGGCTCAACTAGCAAGTTAGACTTTTAAGAGCACTCAATAGAGTACAACGGTCCACATTGATGCTTTGGAAGTGCTCAACTCTCTCCATAGAGGAGCTTTTCACGTTTTGGTGCAAGTTGAGACGTAACTTGGTCTATTCGCGTCTTTACCTTAAGAAACGTGGCACGAAGGCTCAACTAGCAAGTTAGACTTTTGAGAGCACTAAATAGAGTACAACGGTCCACATTGATGCTTTGGAATTGCTCAACTCTCTCCATAGAGGAGCTTTTCACGTTTTTGTGCAAGTTGAGACGTAACTTGGTCTATTCGCGTCTTTACCTTACGAAACATGGCACGAAGGCTCAACTAGCAAGTTAGACTTTTAAGAGCACTAAATAGAGTACAACGGTCCACATTGATGCTTTGGAATTGCTCAACTCTCTCCATAGAGGAGCTTTTCACGTTTTTGTGCAAGTTGAGACGTAACTTGGTCTATTCGCATCTTTACCTTACGAAACGTGGCACGAAGGCTCAACTAGCAAGTTAGACTTTTAAGAGCACTAAATAGAGTACAACGGTCCACATTGATGCTTTGGAATTGCTCAACTCTCTCCATAGAGGAGCTTTTCACGTTTTTGTGCAATTTGAGATCTAACTTGGTCTATTCGCGTCTTTACCTTACGAAACGTGGCACGAAGGCTCAACTAGCAAGTTAGACTTTTAAGAGCACTAAATAGAGTACAACGGTCCACATTGATGCTTTGGAAGTGCTCAACTCTCTCCATAGAGGAGCTTTTCACGTTTTGGTGCAAGTTGAGAACGTAACTTGGTCTATTCGCGTCTTTACCTTACGAAACGTGGCACGAAGGCTCAACTAGCAAGTTAGACTTTTAAGAGCACTAAATAGAGTACAACGGTCCACATTGATGCTTTGGAATTGCTCAACTCTCTCCATAGAGGAGCTTTTCACGTTTTTGTGCAAGTTGAGACGTAACTTGGTCTATTCGCGTCTTTACCTTACGAAACGTGGCACGAAGGCTCAACTAGCAAGTTAGACTTTTAAGAGCACTACATAGAGTACAACGGTCCACATTGATGCTTTGGAATTGCTCAACTCTATCCATAGAGGAGCTTTTCACGTTTTTGTGCAAGTTGAGACGTAACTTGGTCTATTCGCGTCTTTACCTTACGAAACGTGGCACGAAGGCTCAACTAGCAAGTTAGACTTTTAAGAGCACTACATAGAGTACAACGGTCCACATTGATGCTTTGGAATTGCTCAACTCTCTCCATAGAGGAGCTTTTCACGTTTTTGTGCAAGTTGAGACGTAACTTGGTCTATTCGCGTCTTTACCTTACGAAACGTGGCACGAAGGCTCAACTAGCAAGTTAGACTTTTAAGAGCACTAAATAGAGTACAACGGTCCACATTGATGCTTTGGAATTGCTCAACTCTCTCCATAGAGGAGCTTTTCACGTTTTTGTGCAAGTTGAGACTATAACTTGGTCTATTCGCGTCTTTACCTTACGAAACGTGGCACGAAGGCTCAACTAGCAAGTTAGACTTTTAAGAGCACTAAATAGAGTACAACGGTCCACATTGATGCTTTGGAATTGCTCAACTCTCTCCATAGAGGAGCTTTTCACGTTTTTGTGCAAGTTGAGACTATAACTTGGTCTATTCGCGTCTTTACCTTACGAAACGTGGCACGAAGGCTCAACTAGCAAGTTAGACTTTTAAGAGCACTAAATAGAGTACAACGGTCCACATTGATGCTTTGGAAGTGCTCAACTCTCTCCATAGAGGAGCTTTTCACGTTTTTGTGCAAGTTGAGAACGTAACTTGGTCTATTCGCGTCTTTACCTTACGAAACGTGGCACGAAGGCTCAACTAGCAAGTTAGACTTTTAAGAGCACTAAATAGAGTACAACGGTCCACATTGATGCTTTGGAATTGCTCAACTCTCTCCATAGAGGAGCTTTTCACGTTTTTGTGCAAGTTGAGACGTAACTTGGTCTATTCGCGTCTTTACCTTACGAAACGTGGCACGAAGGCTCAACTAGCAAGTTAGACTTTTAAGAGCACTAAATAGAGTACAACGGTCCACATTGATGCTTTGGAATTGCTCAACTCTCTCCATAGAGGAGCTTTTCACGTTTTTGTGCAAGTTGAGACGTAACTTGGTCTATTCGCGTCTTTACCTTACGAAACGTGGCACGAAGGCTCAACTAGCAAGTTAGACTTTTAAGAGCACTAAATAGAGTACAACGGTCCACATTGATGCTTTGGAATTGCTCAACTCTCTCCATAGAGGAGCTTTTCACGTTTTTGTGCAATTTGAGATTAACTTGGTCTATTCGCGTCTTTACCTTACGAAACGTGGCACGAAGGCTCAACTAGCAAGTTAGACTTTTAAGAGCACTAAATAGAGTACAACGGTCCACATTGATGCTTTGGAAGTGCTCAACTCTCTCCATAGAGGAGCTTTTCACGTTTTGGTGCAAGTTGAGACGTAACTTGGTCTATTCGCGTCTTTACCTTACGAAACGTGGCACGAAGGCTCAACTAGCAAGTTAGACTTTTAAGAGCACTAAATAGAGTACAACGGTCCACATTGATGCTTTGGAAGTGCTCAACTCTCTCCATAGAGGAGCTTTTCACGTTTTGGTGCAAGTTGAGACGTAACTTGGTCTATTCGCGTCTTTACCTTACGAAACGTGGCACGAAGGCTCAACTAGCAAGTTAGACTTTTAAGAGCACTAAATAGAGTACAACGGTCCACATTGATGCTTTGGAATTGCTCAACTCTCTCCATAGAGGAGCTTTTCACGTTTTTGTGCAAGTTGAGACGTAACTTGGTCTATTCGCGTCTTTACCTTACGAAACGTGGCACGAAGGCTCAACTAGCAAGTTAGACTTTTAAGAGCACTAAATAGAGTACAACGGTCCACATTGATGCTTTGGAAGTGCTCAACTCTCTCCATAGAGGAGCTTTTCACGTTTTTGTGCAAGTTGAGACGTAACTTGGTCTATTCGCGTCTTTACCTTACGAAACGTGGCACGAAGGCTCAACTAGCAAGTTAGACTTTTAAGAGCACTAAATAGAGTACAACGGTCCACATTGATGCTTTGGAAGTGCTCAACTCTCTCCATAGAGGAGCTTTTCACGTTTTTGTGCAAGTTGAGACGTAACTTGGTCTATTCGCGTCTTTACCTTACGAAACGTGGCACGAAGGCTCAACTAGCAAGTTAGACTTTTAAGAGCACTAAATAGAGTACAACGGTCCACATTGATGCTTTGGAATTGCTCAACTCTCTCCATAGAGGAGCTTTTCACGTTTTTGTGCAATTTGAGACATAACTTGGTCTATTCGCGTCTTTACCTTACGAAACGTGGCACGAAGGCTCAACTAGCAAGTTAGACTTTGAAGAGCACTGAATAGAGTACAACGGTCCACATTGATGCTTTGGAATTGCTCAACTCTCTCCATAGAGGAGCTTTTCACGTTTTGGTGCAAGTTGAGACGTAACTTGGTCTATTCGCGTCTTTACCTTACGAAACGTGGCACGAAGGCTCAACTAGCAAGTTAGACTTTTAAGAGCACTAAATAGAGTACAACGGTCCACATTGATGCTTTGGAAGTGCTCAACTCTCTCCATAGAGGAGCTTTTCACGTTTTGGTGCAAGTTGAGACGTAACTTGGTCTATTCGCGTCTTTACCTTACGAAACGTGGCACGAAGGCTCAACTAGCAAGTTAGACTTTTAAGAGCACTACATAGAGTACAACGGTCCACATTGATGCTTTGGAATTGCTCAACTCTATCCATAGAGGAGCTTTTCACGTTTTTGTGCAAGTTGAGACGTAACTTGGTCTATTCGCGTCTTTACCTTACGAAACGTGGCACGAAGGCTCAACTAGCAAGTTAGACTTTTAAGAGCACTAAATAGAGTACAACGGTCCACATTGATGCTTTGGAATTGCTCAACTCTCTCCATAGAGGAGCTTTTCACGTTTTTGTGCAAGTTGAGACGTAACTTGGTCTATTCGCGTCTTTACCTTACGAAACGTGGCACGAAGGCTCAACTAGCAAGTTAGACTTTTAAGAGCACTAAATAGAGTACAACGGTCCACATTGATGCTTTGGAATTGCTCAACTCTCTCCATAGAGGAGCTTTTCACGTTTTTGTGCAAGTTGAGACGTAACTTGGTCTATTCGCGTCTTTACCTTACGAAACGTGGCACGAAGGCTCAACTAGCAAGTTAGACTTTTAAGAGCACTAAATAGAGTACAACGGTCCACATTGATGCTTTGGAATTGCTCAACTCTCTCCATAGAGGAGCTTTTCACGTTTTTGTGCAAGTTGAGACGTAACTTGGTCTATTCGCGTCTTTACCTTACGAAACGTGGCACGAAGGCTCAACTAGCAAGTTAGACTTTTAAGAGCACTAAATAGAGTACAACGGTCCACATTGATGCTTTGGAATTGCTCAACTCTCTCCATAGAGGAGCTTTTCACGTTTTTGTGCAATTTGAGACTTAACTTGGTCTATTCGCGTCTTTACCTTACGAAACGTGGCACGAAGGCTCAACTAGCAAGTTAGACTTTTAAGAGCACTAAATAGAGTACAACGGTCCACATTGATGCTTTGGAATTGCTCAACTCTCTCCATAGAGGAGCTTTTCACGTTTTCGTGCAAGTTGAGACTATAACTTGGTCTATTCGCGTCTTTACCTTACGAAACGTGGCACGAAGGCTCATCTAGCAAGTTAGACTTTTAAGAGCACTAAATAGAGTACAACGGTCCACATTGATGCTTTGGAAGTGCTCAACTCTCTCCATAGAGGAGCTTTTCACGTTTTTGTGCAAGTTGAGAACGTAACTTGGTCTATTCGCGTCTTTACCTTACGAAACGTGGCACGAAGGCTCAACTAGCAAGTTAGACTTTTAAGAGCACTACATAGAGTACAACGGTCCACATTGATGCTTTGGAATTGCTCAACTCTCTCCATAGAGGAGCTTTTCACGTTTTTGTGCAAGTTGAGACGTAACTTGGTCTATTCGCGTCTTTACCTTACGAAACGTGGCACGAAGGCTCAACTAGCAAGTTAGACTTTTAAGAGCACTAAATAGAGTACAACGGTCCACATTGATGCTTTGGAATTGCTCAACTCTCTCCATAGAGGAGCTTTTCACGTTTTTGTGCAAGTTGAGACGTAACTTGGTCTATTCGCGTCTTTACCTTACGAAACGTGGCACGAAGGCTCAACTAGCAAGTTAGACTTTTGAGAGCACTAAATAGAGTACAACGGTCCACATTGATGCTTTGGAATTGCTCAACTCTCTCCATAGAGGAGCTTTTCACGTTTTTGTGCAATTTGAGACTATAACTTGGTCTATTCGCGTCTTTACCTTACGAAACGTGGCACGAAGGCTCAACTAGCAAGTTAGACTTTTAAGAGCACTAAATAGAGTACAACGGTCCACATTGATGCTTTGGAAGTGCTCAACTCTCTCCATAGAGGAGCTTTTCACGTTTTTGTGCAAGTTGAGACGTAACTTGGTCTATTCGCGTCTTTACCTTACGAAACGTGGCACGAAGGCTCAACTAGCAAGTTAGACTTTTAAGAGCACTAAATAGAGTACAACGGTCCACATTGATGCTTTGGAAGTGCTCAACTCTCTCCATAGAGGAGCTTTTCACGTTTTGGTGCAAGTTGAGACGTAACTTGGTCTATTCGCGTCTTTACCTTACGAAACGTGGCACGAAGGCTCAACTAGCAAGTTAGACTTTTAAGAGCACTAAATAGAGTACAACGGTCCACATTGATGCTTTGGAATTGCTCAACTCTCTCCATAGAGGAGCTTTTCACGTTTTTGTGCAAGTTGAGACGTAACTTGGTCTATTCGCGTCTTTACCTTACGAAACCTGGCACGAAGGCTCAACTAGCAAGTTGGACTTTAAAGAGCACTAAATAGAGTACAATGGTCCACATTGATGCTTTGGAAGTGGTCAACTTTCTCCATAGAGGAGCTTTTCACGTTTTTGCGCAAGTTGAGATGTAACTTGGTCTATTCGCGTCTTTACCTTAAAAAACGTGGCACGAAGGCTCAACTAGCAAGTTAGACTATTAAGAGCACTCAATAGAGTACAACGGTCCACATTGATGCTTTGGAAGTGCTCAACTCTCTCCATAATGGTGCATTTCACGTTTTTGTGCAATTTCAAACATAACTTGGTCTATTCGCATCTTTACCTTACGAAACGTGGCACGAAGGCTCAACTAGAAAGTTAGACTTTTAAGAGCACTGAGTAGAGTACAACGGTCCACATTCATGTTTTCGAATTGCTCAACTCTCTCCATATTGGAGCATTTCATGTTTTTGTGCAATTTCAAACATAACTTGGTCTATTCGCATCTTTATCTTACGAAACGTGGCACGAAGGCTCAACTAGCAAGTTAGACTTTGAAGAGCACTAAATAGAGTACAACGGTCCACATTGATGCTTTGGAATTGCTCAACTCTCTCCATAGAGGAGCTTTTCACGTTTTGGTGCAAGTTGAGACGTAACTTGGTCTATTCGCGTCTTTACCTGACGAAACGTGCCACGAAGGCTCAACTAGCAAGTTAGACTTTTAAGAGCACTAAATAGAGTACAACGGTCCACATTGATGCTTTGGAATTGCTCAACTCTCTCCATAGAGGAGCTTTTCACGTTTTTGTGCAAGTTGAGACGTAACTTGGTCTATTCGCGTCTTTACCTTACGAAACGTGGCACGAAGGCTCAACTAGCAAGTTAGACTTTTAAGAGCACTAAATAGAGTACAACGGTCCACATTGATGCATTGGAATTGCTCAACTCTCTCCATAGAGGAGCTTTTCACGTTTTTGTGCAAGTTGAGACGGTTGAGACGTAACTTGGTCTATTCGCGTCTTTACCTTACGAAACGTGGCACGAAGGCTCAACTAGCAAGTTAGCCTTTTAAGAGCACTAAATAGAGTACAACGGTCCACATTGACGCTTTGGAATTGCTCAACTCTCTCCATAGAGGAGCTTTTCACGTTTTTGTGCAATTTGAGATATAACTTGGTCTATTCGCGTCTTTGCCTTACGAAACGTGGCACGAAGGCTCAACTAGCAAGTTAGACTTTTAAGAGCACTAAATAGAGTACAACGGTCCACATTGATGCTTTGGAATTGCTCAACTCTCTCCATAGAGGAGCTTTTCACGTTTTTGTGCAAGTTGAGACGTAACTTGGTCTATTCGCGTCTTTACCTTACGAAACGTGGCACGAAGGCTCAACTAGCAAGTTAGACTTTTAAGAGCACTAAATAGAGTACAACGGTCCACATTGATGCTTTGGAATTGCTCAACTCTCTCCATAGAGGAGCTTTTCACGTTTTGGTGCAAGTTGAGACGTAACTTGGTCTATTCGCGTCTTTACCTTACGAAACGTGGCACGAAGGCTCAACTAGCAAGTTAGACTTTTAAGAGCACTAAATAGAGTACAACGGTCCACATTGATGCTTTGGAATTGCTCAACTCTCTCCATAGAGGAGCTTTTCACGTTTTGGTGCAAGTTGAGACGTAACTTGGTCTATTCGCGTCTTTACCTTACGAAACGTGGCACGAAGGCTCAACTAGCAAGTTAGACTTTTAAGAGCACTAAATAGAGTACAACGGTCCACATTGATGCTTTGGAAGTGCTCAACTCTCTCCATAGAGGAGCTTTTCACGTTTTGGTGCAAGTTGAGACGTAACTTGGTCTATTCGCGTCTTTACCTTACGAAACGTGGCACGAAGGCTCAACTAGCAAGTTAGACTTTTAAGAGCACTAAATAGAGTACAACGGTCCACATTGATGCTTTGGAATTGCTCAACTCTCTCCATAGAGGAGCTTTTCACGTTTTTGTGCAAGTTGAGACGTAACTTGGTCTATTCGCGTCTTTACCTTACGAAACGTGGCACGAAGGCTCAACTAGCAAGTTAGACTTTTAAGAGCACTACATAGAGTACAACGGTCCACATTGATGCTTTGGAATTGCTCAACTCTCTCCATAGAGGAGCTTTTCACGTTTTTGTGCAAGTTGAGACGTAACTTGGTCTATTCGCGTCTTTACCTTACGAAACGTGGCACGAAGGCTCAACTAGCAAGTTAGACTTTTAAGAGCACTACATAGAGTACAACGGTCCACATTGATGCTTTGGAATTGCTCAACTCTCTCCATAGAGGAGCTTTTCACGTTTTTGTGCAAGTTGAGACGTAACTTGGTCTATTCGCGTCTTTACCTTACGAAACGTGGCACGAAGGCTCAACTAGCAAGTTAGACTTTTAAGAGCACTAAATAGAGTACAACGGTCCACATTGATGCTTTGGAATTGCTCAACTCTCTCCATAGAGGAGCTTTTCACGTTTTTGTGCAAGTTGAGACGTAACTTGGTCTATTCGCGTCTTTACCTTACGAAACGTGGCACGAAGGCTCAACTAGCAAGTTAGACTTTTAAGAGCACTAAATAGAGTACAACGGTCCACATTGATGCTTTGGAATTGCTCAACTCTCTCCATAGAGGAGCTTTTCACGTTTTTGTGCAAGTTGAGACTATAACTTGGTCTATTCGCGTCTTTACCTTACGAAACGTGGCACGAAGGCTCAACTAGCAAGTTAGACTTTTAAGAGCACTAAATAGAGTACAACGGTCCACATTGATGCTTTGGAATTGCTCAACTCTCTCCATAGAGGAGCTTTTCACGTTTTTGTGCAAGTTGAGACGATAACTTGGTCTATTCGCGTCTTTACCTTACGAAACGTGGCACGAAGGCTCAACTAGCAAGTTAGACTTTTAAGAGCACTAAATAGAGTACAACGGTCCACATTGATGCTTTGGAAGTGCTCAACTCTCTCCATAGAGGAGCTTTTCACGTTTTGGTGCAAGTTGAAACGTAACTTGGTCTATTCGCGTCTTTACCTTACGAAACGTGGCACGAAGGCTCAACTAGCAAGTTAGACTTTTAAGAGCACTACATAGAGTACAACGGTCCACATTGATGCTTTGGAATTGCTCAACTCTCTCCATAGAGGAGCTTTTCACGTTTTTGTGCAAGTTGAGACGTAACTTGGTCTATTCGCGTCTTTACCTTACGAAACGTGGCACGAAGGCTCAACTAGCAAGTTAGACTTTTAAGAGCACTAAATAGAGTACAACGGTCCACATTGATGCTTTGGAATTGCTCAACTCTCTCCATAGAGGAGCTTTTCACGTTTTTGTGCAAGTTGAGACGTAACTTGGTCTATTCGCGTCTTTACCTTACGAAACGTGGCACGAAGGCTCAACTAGCAAGTTAGACTTTTGAGAGCACTAAATAGAGTACAACGGTCCACATTGATGCTTTGGAATTGCTCAACTCTCTCCATAGAGGAGCTTTTCACGTTTTTGTGCAATTTGAGATATAACTTGGTCTATTCGCGTCTTTACCTTACGAAACGTGGCACGAAGGCTCAACTAGCAAGTTAGACTTTTAAGAGCACTAAATAGAGTACAACGGTCCACATTGATGCTTTGGAAGTGCTCAACTCTCTCCATAGAGGAGCTTTTCACGTTTTGGTGCAAGTTGAGACGTAACTTGGTCTATTCGCGTCTTTACCTTACGAAACGTGGCACGAAGGCTCAACTAGCAAGTTAGACTTTTAAGAGCACTAAATAGAGTACAACGGTCCACATTGATGCTTTGGAAGTGCTCAACTCTCTCCATAGAGGAGCTTTTCACGTTTTGGTGCAAGTTGAGACGTAACTTGGTCTATTCGCGTCTTTACCTTACGAAACGTGGCACGAAGGCTCAACTAGCAAGTTAGACTTTTAAGAGCACTAAATAGAGTACAACGGTCCACATTGATGCTTTGGAATTGCTCAACTCTCTCCATAGAGGAGCTTTTCACGTTTTTGTGCAAGTTGAGACGTAACTTGGTCTATTCGCGTCTTTACCTTACGAAACGTGGCACGAAGGCTCAACTAGCAAGTTAGACTTTTAAGAGCACTAAATAGAGTACAACGGTCCACATTGATGCTTTGGAAGTGCTCAACTCTCTCCATAGAGGAGCTTTTCACGTTTTTGTGCAAGTTGAGACGTAACTTGGTCTATTCGCGTCTTTACCTTACGAAACGTGGCACGAAGGCTCAACTAGCAAGTTAGACTTTTAAGAGCACTAAATAGAGTACAACGGTCCACATTGATGCTTTGGAATTGCTCAACTCTCTCCATAGAGGAGCTTTTCACGTTTTTGTGCAAGTTGAGACGTAACTTGGTCTATTCGCGTCTTTACCTTACGAAACGTGGCACGAAGGCTCAACTAGCAAGTTAGACTTTTAAGAGCACTAAATAGAGTACAACGGTCCACATTGATGCTTTGGAATTGCTCAACTCTCTCCATAGAGGAGCTTTTCACGTTTTTGTGCAAGTTGAGACAGTAACTTGGTCTATTCGCAGTCTTTACCTTACGAAACGTGGCACGAAGGCTCAACTAGCAAGTTAGACTTTGAAGAGCACTAATAGAGTACAACGGTCCACATTGATGCTTTGGAATTGCTCAACTCTCTCCATAGAGGAGCTTTTCACGTTTTGGTGCAAGTTGAGACGTAACTTGGTCTATTCGCGTCTTTACCTTACGAAACGTGGCACGAAGGCTCAACTAGCAAGTTAGACTTTTAAGAGCACTAAATAGAGTACAACGGTCCACATTGATGCTTTGGAATTGCTCAACTCTCTCCATAGAGGAGCTTTTCACGTTTTTGTGCAAGTTGAGACGTAACTTGGTCTATTCGCGTCTTTACCTTACGAAACGTGGCACGAAGGCTCAACTAGCAAGTTAGACTTTTAAGAGCACTAAATAGAGTACAACGGTCCACATTGATGCTTTGGAATTGCTCAACTCTCTCCATAGAGGAGCTTTTCACGTTTTTGTGCAAGTTGAGACGGTGAGACGTAACTTGGTCTATTCGCGTCTTTACCTTACGAAACGTGGCACGAAGGCTCAACTAGCAAGTTAGACTTTTAAGAGCACTAAATAGAGTACAACGGTCCACATTGATGCTTTGGAATTGCTCAACTCTCTCCATAGAGGAGCTTTTCACGTTTTTGTGCAATTTGAGACTATAACTTGGTCTATTCGCGTCTTTGCCTTACGAAACGTGGCACGAAGGCTCAACTAGCAAGTTAGACTTCTAAGAGCACTAAATAGAGTACAACGGTCCACATTGATGCATTGGAATTGCTCAACTCTCTCCATAGAGGAGCTTTTCACGTTTTTGTGCAAGTTGAGACGTAACTTGGTCTATTCGCGTCTTTACCTTACGAAACGTGGCACGAAGGCTCAACTAGCAAGTTAGACTTTTAAGAGCACTAAATAGAGTACAACGGTCCACATTGATGCTTTGGAATTGCTCAACTCTCTCCATAGAGGAGCTTTTCACGTTTTTGTGCAATTTGAGATATAACTTGGTCTATTCGCGTCTTTACCTTACGAAACGTGGCACGAAGGCTCAACTAGCAAGTTAGACTTTTAAGAGCACTAAATAGAGTACAACGGTCCACATTGATGCTTTGGAAGTGCTCAACTCTCTCCATAGAGGAGCTTTTCACGTTTTGGTGCAAGTTGAGAACGTAACTTGGTCTATTCGCGTCTTTACCTTACGAAACGTGGCACGAAGGCTCAACTAGCAAGTTAGACTTTTAAGAGCACTAAATAGAGTACAACGGTCCACATTGATGCTTTGGAAGTGCTCAACTCTCTCCATAGAGGAGCTTTTCACGTTTTTGTGCAAGTTGAGACTGTAACTTGGTCTATTCGCGTCTTTACCTTACGAAACGTGGCACGAAGGCTCAACTAGCAAGTTAGACTTTTAAGAGCACTAAATAGAGTACAACGGTCCACATTGATGCTTTGGAAGTGCTCAACTCTCTCCATAGAGGAGCATTTCACGTTTTTGTGCAATTTGAGACATAACTTGGTCTATTCGCAGTCTTTACCTTACGAAACGTGGCACGAAGGCTCAACTAGCAAGTTAGACTTTTAAGAGCACTAAATAGAGTACAACGGTCCACATTGATGCTTTGGAATTGCTCAACTCTCTCCATAGAGGAGCATTTTCACGTTTTTGTGCAAGTTGAGACAGTAACTTGGTCTATTCGCAGTCTTTACCTTACGAAACGTGGCACGAAGGCTCAACTAGCAAGTTAGACTTTTAAGAGCACTAAATAGAGTACAACGGTCCACATTGATGCTTTGGAATTGCTCAACTCTCTCCATAGAGGAGCTTTTCACGTTTTGGTGCAAGTTGAGACGTAACTTGGTCTATTCGCGTCTTTACCTTACGAAACGTGGCACGAAGGCTCAACTAGCAAGTTAGACTTTTAAGAGCACTAAATAGAGTACAACGGTCCACATTGATGCTTTGGAATTGCTCAACTCTCTCCATAGAGGAGCTTTTCACGTTTTTGTGCAAGTTGAGACGTAACTTGGTCTATTCGCGTCTTTACCTTACGAAACGTGGCACGAAGGCTCAACTAGCAAGTTAGACTTTTAAGAGCACTAAATAGAGTACAACGGTCCACATTGATGCTTTGGAATTGCTCAACTCTCTCCATAGAGGAGCTTTTCACGTTTTTGTGCAAGTTGAGACGTAACTTGGTCTATTCGCGTCTTTACCTTACGAAACGTGGCACGAAGGCTCAACTAGCAAGTTAGACTTTTAAGAGCACTAAATAGAGTACAACGGTCCACATTGATGCTTTGGAATTGCTCAACTCTCTCCATAGAGGAGCTTTTCACGTTTTTGTGCAAGTTGAGACTATAACTTGGTCTATTCGCGTCTTTACCTTACGAAACGTGGCACGAAGGCTCAACTAGCAAGTTAGACTTTTAAGAGCACTAAATAGAGTACAACGGTCCACATTGATGCTTTGGAATTGCTCAACTCTCTCCATAGAGGAGCTTTTCACGTTTTTGTGCAAGTTGAGACGTAACTTGGTCTATTCGCGTCTTTACCTTACGAAACGTGGCACGAAGGCTCAACTAGCAAGTTAGACTTTTAAGAGCACTAAATAGAGTACAACGGTCCACATTGATGCTTTGGAATTGCTCAACTCTCTCCATAGAGGAGCTTTTCACGTTTTTGTGCAATTTGAGACTATAACTTGGTCTATTCGCGTCTTTACCTTACGAAACGTGGCACGAAGGCTCAACTAGCAAGTTAGACTTTTAAGAGCACTAAATAGAGTACAACGGTCCACATTGATGCTTTGGAAGTGCTCAACTCTCTCCATAGAGGAGCTTTTCACGTTTTTGTGCAAGTTGAGACGTAACTTGGTCTATTCGCGTCTTTACCTTACGAAACGTGGCACGAAGGCTCAACTAGCAAGTTAGACTTTTAAGAGCACTACATAGAGTACAACGGTCCACATTGATGCTTTGGAATTGCTCAACTCTCTCCATAGAGGAGCTTTTCACGTTTTTGTGCAAGTTGAGACGTAACTTGGTCTATTCGCGTCTTTACCTTACGAAACGTGGCACGAAGGCTCAACTAGCAAGTTAGACTTTTAAGAGCACTAAATAGAGTACAACGGTCCACATTGATGCTTTGGAATTGCTCAACTCTCTCCATAGAGGAGCTTTTCACGTTTTTGTGCAAGTTGAGACGTAACTTGGTCTATTCGCGTCTTTACCTTACGAAACGTGGCACGAAGGCTCAACTAGCAAGTTAGACTTTTAGAGCACTAAATAGAGTACAACGGTCCACATTGATGCTTTGGAATTGCTCAACTCTCTCCATAGAGGAGCTTTTCACGTTTTTGTGCAATTTGAGATATAACTTGGTCTATTCGCGTCTTTACCTTACGAAACGTGGCACGAAGGCTCAACTAGCAAGTTAGACTTTTAAGAGCACTAAATAGAGTACAACGGTCCACATTGATGCTTTGGAAGTGCTCAACTCTCTCCATAGAGGAGCTTTTCACGTTTTTGTGCAAGTTGAGACGTAACTTGGTCTATTCGCGTCTTTACCTTAAGAAACGTGGCACGAAGGCTCAACTAGCAAGTTAGACTTTTAAGAGCACTAAATAGAGTACAACGGTCCACATTGATGCTTTGGAATTGCTCAACTCTCTCCATAGAGGAGCTTTTCACGTTTTTGTGCAAGTTGAGACGTAACTTGGTCTATTCGCGTCTTTACCTTACGAAACGTGGCACGAAGGCTCAACTAGCAAGTTAGACTTTTAAGAGCACTCAATAGAGTACAACGGTCCACATTGATGCTTTGGAAGTGCTCAACTCTCTCCATAGAGGAGCTTTTCACGTTTTGGTGCAAGTTGAGACGTAACTTGGTCTATTCGCGTCTTTACCTTACGAAACGTGGCACGAAGGCTCAACTAGCAAGTTAGACTTTTAAGAGCACTAAATAGAGTACAACGGTCCACATTGATGCTTTGGAATTGCTCAACTCTCTCCATAGATGGAGCATTTCACGTTTTTGTGCAAGTTCAGAACATAACTTGGTCTATTCGCAGTCTTTACCTTACGAAACGTGGCACGAAGGCTCAACTAGCAAGTTAGACTTTTAAGAGCACTAAATAGAGTACAACGGTCCACATTGATGCTTTGGAATTGCTCAACTCTCTCCATAGAGGAGCTTTTCACGTTTTTGTGCAAGTTGAGACGTAACTTGGTCTATTCGCGTCTTTACCTTACGAAACGTGGCACGAAGGCTCAACTAGCAAGTTAGACTTTTAAGAGCACTAAATAGAGTACAACGGTCCACATTGATGCTTTGGAAGTGCTCAACTCTCTCCATAGAGGAGCTTTTCACGTTTTTGTGCAAGTTGAGATGTAACTTGGTCTATTCGCGTCTTTACCTTAAAAAACGTGGCACGAAGGCTCAACTAGCAAGTTAGACTATTAAGAGCACTCAATAGAGTACAACGGTCCACATTGATGCTTTGGAAGTGCTCAACTCTCTCCATAATGGTGCATTTCACGTTTTTGTGCAATTTCAAACATAACTTGGTCTATTCGCATCTTTACCTTACGAAACGTGGCACGAAGGCTCAACTAGCAAGTTAGACTTTTAAGAGCACTAAGTAGAATACAACGGTCCACATTCATGCTTTCGAATTGCTCAACTCTCTCCATATTGGAGCATTTCATGTTTTTGTGCAATTTCAAACATAACTTGGTCTATTCGCATCTTTACCTTACGAAACATGGCACGAAAGCTCAACTAGCAAGTTAGACTTTTAAGAGCACTAAATAGAGTACAACGGTCCACATTGATGCTTTGGAATTGCTCAACTCTCTCCATAGTGTTGGATCGGATGGCACTACAAGAGGGGGGGTGAATTGTGATCTTAATCAAATTTAGACTAAGTCACCTCTTTTTTGTTTCAATTGAGTTTCACCCTAAGCGGAAGCAATTTAAATAAGTTGAATATAAATGTATGCAAAGATAATCACATACATCAAACTTAACAACAAGAATCAAGTCAAATGATCAAAATGAATATCACACACAAAAACAAGTTGTAATGAAGCACAAATTCAGATTCAACAAATGTATGCACAAGCTTGATTCTATCACCCTAGATGTCCAATTTCAAGTATGCAATGCAAGTATGATATGCTAAAATGAAATTGCTGTAAAGTAAAAAGGGCAAAGAGATTTATAGTGGTTCGGCTTAACCCAAGCCTACTCCACTCCCCAAGTCCCACTTGGGAATTTCAAACACTCCACTATAGCTTGTTCAACCGAGTCAAGCGGAACTCATACAACCAGTGTTTTTGTAGCTCAAACACCAAACTCTACACACCGTGTGGTTTATAGCTCACCACACAAAACTCTACACACCGTGTGGTTTGTAGCTCACCACACTAACTTATTCAACAAAATACAAGCTCAAAAATGGCTCTAAGAATAGCCGGGTATGAGATAAGTTTAGGCTCAAAGGCTGGCTCTTTAGTAGCTGGATTTGTAAGTGTCTAATGCTCAAATGAAGCTCTTGAAAAGCTGGAATGGGAATGGTAAGCACAAAACTCAGATTTGAGATTTTTTTGGTTGCTAGGGTATGTGAAATTTTGAGTAGTGTATCAACCAACGAAAATCAGTTGTGATAAGGCTTGAATGGTGAAATGGAGATATAGAATGAAGCCTTATAGGTGCTGGAAATCAGATTGCTCAAGCAAGTAGAATGGCTCTTGAGGAAATGATAAGAATCTGGTAAGAAAGGCTCAAGAGTAACAATAAAGCTTTACTTGGCTAGTGTGTATGATCTCTCTTCAAAATCAAGTATGTAATCAAGGAATGAATGAGTGAAAGAATGAAAGCTTAGAAGATGAAGAACACTAGAGAGAGAGTGTGTAATTTTCGGCCAAGTATATGCACCATAGACAAAGAGTTAGTTTATATAGAAAATTGTGGAGTGTAAGCTCATGAAATGAGGGCCATTGGATTGATATGAAAGATATGGACCCTTGGATCATTATAGACGTTAGAAGGCTTAGAGAAGTGTGAAAATGATTACAACAAGTCTTTTTTGGTAGGAAGAAATAATGGCTTTTGGATGGATATAGACTTTGGAGGCCACCTTGAAAGATACAACAATTGACTTGAGAAAAGTTTGTCTTTTAGGTGGAGTAAATCATGGCTTTTGAATGGATATAGACTTTAGAGGCATCTTGAAAGATACAACCATTGACTTGAGAAAAGCTTGTCTCTTAGGTGGAGTAAATCATGGCCTTTGGATCAAATGAAGATTCAATTTTGGCCATAGGATGTAAAGTAGGAGAGATAAGAATAAAGCTTGAATCTTTGGCCATTGGATTAAAATGTGATTTTGATGTAGAGAGAATATGATCCATTGGATGTGGAGTGTCTTGGTGGGAAAGAGAAATGGTTTTGAAATAAAGCTTCCCACACATGTGAAGAGAAAAACTTGTCATAAGACTTGTTGTACCTCTTGTCTCCTCCTTTCAAATTAACTTTTCCTTCTCCTCTTTTGGCTCCAAGTCTTCTAGTTAAGATGTAACTATGGTTAACTTGTCTTCTTTGCCATGTCATCAATGCCATGTCATTAATGCCATGTCAACAATGCCATGTCAGCTGCCACGTCACGTCCGTCGATTCTGACTTTGACTAGAAAGTTAATTTTACTTCAATTAATCCCAATTAAGTTCCAAGACATCTTTGGCAAAACTTGACTTATGTTGACCACGAAATTGACTTTCTTAATCATGGTTGACACTGATTAAGCCTTCACTAATGTTGGTCAAGGATGACATTAGGACCAATTTACGTTTTGGTCACCCTACACACAAATCATACTCAAGACATGCTATGTAAACCCTTTTAGGGTTTCTTGCAATTAGTCCACGTTAGTTCAATAATCAAATCAACAAATAAGCACAATTGAACTAGTTTAATATAAGTCTTGAATTCCTAAACTAATCAAGTAGGCATATGCACCTAGGTTTCTCAATACAATTAATAGATCAAAGTTCAATCAAAACATGCCGTTGTAATCACTCAAACATATATTCAACACATAGAGGAGCTTTTCACGTTTTTGTGCAAGTTGAGACGTAACTTGGTCTATTCGCGTATTTACCTTACGAAACGTGGCACGAAGGCTCAACTAGCAAGTTGGACTTTTAAGAGCACTAAATAGAGTACAACGGTCCACATTGATGCTTTGGAAGTGGTCAACTTTCTCCATAGAGGAGCTTTTCACGTTTTTGCGCAAGTTGAGATGTAACTTGGTCTATTCGCGTCTTTACCTTAAAAAACGTGGCACGAAGGCTCAACTAGCAAGTTAGACTATTAAGAGCACTCTATAGAGTACAACGGTCCACATTGATGCTTTGGAAGTGCTCAACTCTCTCCATAATGGTGCATTTCACGTTTTTGTGCAATTTCAAACATAACTTGGTCTATTCGCATCTTTACCTTACGAAACGTGGCACGAAGGCTCAACTAGCAAGTTAGACTTTTAAGAGCACTAAGTAGAATACAACGGTCCACATTCATGCTTTCGAATTGCTCAACTCGCTCCATATTGGAGCATTTCATGTTTTTGTGCAATTTCAAACATAACTTGGTCTATTCGCATCTTTACCTTACGAAACGTGGCACGAAGGCTCAACTAGCAAGTTAGACTTTGAAGAGCACTAAATAGAGTACAACGGTCCACATTGATGCTTTGGAATTGCTCAACTCTCTCCATAGAGGAGCTTTTCACGTTTTTGTGCAATTTGAGATATAACTTGGTCTATTCGCGTCTTTACCTTACGAAACGTGGCACGAAGGCTCAACTAGCAAGTTAGACTTTTAAGAGCACTAAATAGAGTACAACGGTCCACATTGATGCTTTGGAAGTGCTCAACTCTCTGCATAGAGGAGCTTTTCACGTTTTTGTGCAAGTTGAGACGTAACTTGGTCTATTCGCGTCTTTACCTTAAGAAACGTGGCACGAAGGCTCAACTAGCAAGTTAGACTTTTAAGAGCACTCAATAGAGTACAACGGTCCACATTGATGCTTTGGAAGTGCTCAACTCTCTCCATAGAGGAGCTTTTCACGTTTTGGTGCAAGTTGAGACGTAACTTGGTCTATTCGCGTCTTTACCTTACGAAACGTGCCACGAAGGCTCAACTAGCAAGTTAGACTTTTAAGAGCACTAAATAGAGTACAACGGTCCACATTGATGCTTTGGAAGTGCTCAACTCTCTGCCATAGAGGAGCTTTTCACGTTTTTGTGCAAGTTGAGACGTAACTTGGTCTATTCGCGTCTTTACCTTACGAAACGTGCCACGAAGGCTCAACTAGCAAGTTAGACTTTTAAGAGCACTAAATAGAGTACAATGGTCCACATTGATGCTTTGGAATTGCTCATCTCTCTCCATAGAGGAGCTTTTCACGTTTTTGTGCAATTTGAGATATAACTTGGTCTATTCGCGTCTTTACCTTACGAAACGTGGCACGAAGGCTCAACTAGCAAGTTAGACTTTTAAGAGCACTAAATAGAGTACAACGGTCCACATTGATGCTTTGGAAGTTCTCAACTCTCTCCATAGAGGAGCTTTTCACGTTTTGGTGCAAGTTGAGACGTAACTTGGTCTATTCGCGTCTTTACCTTACGAAACGTGGCACGAAGGCTCAACTAGCAAGTTAGACTTTTAAGAGCACTAAATAGAGTACAACGGTCCACATTGATGCTTTGGAATTGCTCAACTCTCTCCATAGATGGAGCATTTCACGTTTTTGTGCAATTTCAGAACATAACTTGGTCTATTCGCAGTCTTTACCTTACGAAACGTGGCACGAAGGCTCAACTAGCAAGTTAGACTTTTAAGAGCACTAAATAGAGTACAACGGTCCACATTGATGCTTTGGAATTGCTCAACTCTCTCCATAGGAGGAGCTTTTCACGTTTTGGTGCAAGTTGAGACGTAACTTGGTCTATTCGCGTCTTTACCTTACGAAACGTGCCACGAAGGCTCAACTAGCAAGTTAGACTTTTAAGAGCACTAAATAGAGTACAACGGTCCACATTGATGCTTTGGAATTGCTCAACTCTCTCCATAGAGGAGCTTTTCACGTTTTTGTGCAAGTTGAGACGTAACTTGGTCTATTCGCGTCTTTACCTTACGAAACGTGGCACGAAGGCTCAACTAGCAAGTTAGACTTTTAAGAGCACTAAATAGAGTACAACGGTCCACATTGATGCTTTGGAATTGCTCAACTCTCTCCATAGAGGAGCTTTTCACGTTTTTGTGCAAGTTGAGACGTAACTTGGTCTATTCGCGTCTTTACCTTACGAAACGTGGCACGAAGGCTCAACTAGCAAGTTAGACTTTTAAGAGCACTAAATAGAGTACAACGGTCCACATTGATGCTTTGGAATTGCTCAACTCTCTCCATAGAGGAGCTTTTCACGTTTTTGTGCAATTTGAGACTATAACTTGGTCTATTCGCGTCTTTACCTTACGAAACGTGGCACGAAGGCTCAACTAGCAAGTTAGACTTTTAAGAGCACTAAATAGAGTACAACGGTCCACATTGATGCTTTGGAAGTGCTCAACTCTCTCCATAGAGGAGCTTTTCACGTTTTGGTGCAAGTTAGAGACGTAACTTGGTCTATTCGCGTCTTTACCTTACGAAACGTGGCACGAAGGCTCAACTAGCAAGTTAGACTTTTAAGAGCACTAAATAGAGTACAACGGTCCACATTGATGCTTTGGAATTGCTCAACTCTCTCCATAGATGGAGCATTTTCACGTTTTTGTGCAATTTCAAGACATAACTTGGTCTATTCGCAGTCTTTACCTTACGAAACGTGGCACGAAGGCTCAACTAGCAAGTTAGACTTTTAAGAGCACTAAATAGAGTACAACGGTCCACATTGATGCTTTGGAATTGCTCAACTCTCTCCATAGAGGAGCTTTTCTCGTTTTTGTGCAAGTTGAGACGTAACTTGGTCTATTCGCGTCTTTACCTTACGAAACGTGGCACGAAGGCTCAACTAGCAAGTTAGACTTTTAAGAGCACTAAATAGAGTACAACGGTCCACATTGATGCTTTGGAAGTGCTCAACTCTCTCCATAGAGGAGCTTTTCACGTTTTTGTGCAAGTTGAGATGTAACTTGGTCTATTCGCGTCTTTACCTTACGAAACGTGGCACGAAGGCTGAACTAGCAAGATTAGACTATTAAGAGCACTCAATAGAGTACAACGGTCCACATTGATGCTTTGGAAGTGCTCAACTCTCTCCATAGATGGAGCATTTTCACGTTTTTGTGCAATTTCAAACATAACTTGGTCTATTCGCATCTTTACCTTACGAAACGTGGCACGAAGGCTCAACTAGCAAGTTAGACTTTTAAGAGCACTAAAGTAGAGTACAACGGTCCACATTGATGCTTTCGAATTGCTCAACTCTCTCCATAGATGGAGCATTTCACTGTTTTTGTGCAATTTCAGACATAACTTGGTCTATTCGCAGTCTTTACCTTACGAAACGTGGCACGAAGGCTCAACTAGCAAGTTAGACTTTGAAGAGCACTAAATAGAGTACAACGGTCCACATTGATGCTTTGGAATTGCTCAACTCTCTCCATAGAGGAGCTTTTCACGTTTTTGTGCAATTTGAGACTATAACTTGGTCTATTCGCGTCTTTACCTTACGAAACGTGGCACGAAGGCTCAACTAGCAAGTTAGACTTTTAAGAGCACTAAATAGAGTACAACGGTCCACATTGATGCTTTGGAAGTGCTCAACTCTCTCCATAGAGGAGCTTTTCACGTTTTTGTGCAAGTTGAGACGTAACTTGGTCTATTCGCGTCTTTACCTTACGAAACGTGGCACGAAGGCTCAACTAGCAAGTTAGACTTTTAAGAGCACTCAATAGAGTACAACGGTCCACATTGATGCTTTGGAATTGCTCAACTCTCTCCATAGAGGAGCTTTTCACGTTTTTGTGCAATTTGAGACTATAACTTGGTCTATTCGCGTCTTTACCTTACGAAACGTGGCACGAAGGCTCAACTAGCAAGTTAGACTTTTAAGAGCACTAAATAGAGTACAACGGTCCACATTGATGCTTTGGAATTGCTCAACTCTCTCCATAGAGGAGCTTTTCACGTTTTTGTGCAAGTTGAGACGTAACTTGGTCTATTCGCGTCTTTACCTTACGAAACGTGGCACGAAGGCTCAACTAGCAAGTTAGACTTTTAAGAGCACTAAATAGAGTACAACGGTCCACATTGATGCTTTGGAATTGCTCAACTCTCTCCATAGAGGAGCTTTTCACGTTTTTGTGCAAGTTGAGACGTAACTTGGTCTATTCGCGTCTTTACCTTACGAAACGTGGCACGAAGGCTCAACTAGCAAGTTAGACTTTTAAGAGCACTAAATAGAGTACAACGGTCCACATTGATGCTTTGGAATTGCTCAACTCTCTCCATAGAGGAGCTTTTCACGTTTTTGTGCAAGTTGAGACGTAACTTGGTCTATTCGCGTCTTTACCTTACGAAACGTGGCACGAAGGCTCAACTAGCAAGTTAGACTTTTGAAGAGCACTAAATAGAGTACAACGGTCCACATTGATGCTTTGGAATTGCTCAACTCTCTCCATAGAGGAGCTTTTCACGTTTTTGTGCAATTTGAGATATAACTTGGTCTATTCGCGTCTTTACCTTACGAAACGTGGCACGAAGGCTCAACTAGCAAGTTAGACTTTTAAGAGCACTCAATAGAGTACAACGGTCCACATTGATGCTTTGGAAGTGCTCAACTCTCTCCATAGAGGAGCTTTTCACGTTTTGGTGCAAGTTGAGACGTAACTTGGTCTATTCGCGTCTTTACCTTACGAAACGTGGCACGAAGGCTCAACTAGCAAGTTAGACTTTTAAGAGCACTAAATAGAGTACAACGGTCCACATTGATGCTTTGGAAGTGCTCAACTCTCTCCATAGAGGAGCTTTTCACGTTTTTGTGCAAGTTGAGACATAACTTGGTCTATTCGCGTCTTTACCTTAAGAAACGTGGCACGAAGGCTCAACTAGCAAGTTAGACTTTTAAGAGCACTCAATAGAGTACAACGGTCCACATTGATGCTTTGGAATTGCTCAACTCTCTCCATAGAGGAGCTTTTCACGTTTTTGTGCAAGTTGAGACGTAACTTGGTCTATTCGCGTCTTTACCTTACGAAACGTGGCACGAAGGCTCAACTAGCAAGTTAGACTTTTAAGAGCACTAAATAGAGTACAACGGTCCACATTGATGCTTTGGAATTGCTCAACTCTCTCCATAGAGGAGCTTTTCACGTTTTTGTGCAAGTTGAGATAGTAACTTGGTCTATTCGCGTCTTTACCTTACGAAACGTGGCACGAAGGCTCAACTAGCAAGTTAGACTTTTAAGAGCACTCAATAGAGTACAACGGTCCACATTGATGCTTTGGAAGTGCTCAACTCTCTCCATAGAGGAGCTTTTCACGTTTTTGTGCAATTTGAGACTATAACTTGGTCTATTCGCGTCTTTACCTTACGAAACGTGGCACGAAGGCTCAACTAGCAAGTTAGACTTTTAAGAGCACTAAATAGAGTACAACGGTCCACATTGATGCTTTGGAATTGCTCAACTCTCTCCATAGAGGAGCTTTTCACGTTTTTGTGCAAGTTGAGACGTAACTTGGTCTATTCGCGTCTTTACCTTACGAAACGTGGCACGAAGGCTCAACTAGCAAGTTAGACTTTTGAGAGCACTAAATAGAGTACAACGGTCCACATTGATGCTTTGGAATTGCTCAACTCTCTCCGTAGAGGAACTTTTCACGTTTTTATGCAAGTTGAGACGTAACTTGGTCTATTCGCATCTTTACCTTACGAAACGTGGCACGAAGGCTCAACTAGCAAGTTAGACTTTTAAGAGCACTAAATAGAGTACAACGGTCCACATTGATGCTTTGGAATTGCTCAACTCTCTCCATAGAGGAGCTTTTCACGTTTTTGTGCAATTTGAGACTATAACTTGGTCTATTCGCGTCTTTACCTTACGAAACGTGGCACGAAGGCTCAACTAGCAAGTTAGACTTTTAAGAGCACTAAATAGAGTACAACGGTCCACATTGATGCTTTGGAAGTGCTCAACTCTCTCCATAGAGGAGCTTTTCACGTTTTGGTGCAAGTTGAGACATAACTTGGTCTATTCGCGTCTTTACATTACGAAACGTGGAACGAAGCCTCAACTAGCAAGTTAGGATTTTAAGAGCACTAAATAGAGTACAACGGTCCACATTGATGCTTTGGAAGTGCTCAACTCTCTCCATAGAGGAGCTTTTCACGTTTTGGTGCAAGTTGAGACGTAACTTGGTCTATTCGCGTCTTTACCTTACGAAACGTGGCACGAAGGCTCAACTAGCAAGTTAGACTTTAAGAGCACTAAATAGAGTACAACGGTCCACATTGATGCTTTGGAAGTGCTCAACTCTCTCCATAGAGGAGCTTTTCACGTTTTTGTGCAATTTGAGACATAACTTGGTCTATTCGCAGTCTTTACCTTACGAAACGTGGCACGAAGGCTCAACTAGCAAGTTAGACTTTTAAGAGCACTAAATAGAGTACAACGGTCCACATTGATGCTTTGGAAGTGCTCAACTCTCTCCATAGAGGAGCTTTTCACGTTTTTGTGCAAGTTGAGACGTAACTTGGTCTATTCGCGTCTTTACCTTACGAAACGTGGCACGAAGGCTCAACTAGCAAGTTAGACTTTTAAGAGCACTCAATAGAGTACAACGGTCCACATTGATGCTTCGGAAGTGCTCAACTCTCTCCATAGAGGAGCTTTTCACGTTTTGGTGCAAGTTGAGACGTAACTTGGTCTATTCGCGTCTTTACCTTACGAAACGTGGCAATAAGGCTCAACTAGCAAGTTAGACTTTAAGAGCACTAAATAGAGTACAACGGTCCACATTGATGCTTTGGAAGTGCTCAACTCTCTCCATAGAGGAGCTTTTCACGTTTTTGTGCAAGTTGAGACGTAACTTGGTCTATTCGCGTCTTTACCTTACGAAACGTGGCACGAAGGCTCAACTAGCAAGTTAGACTTTTAAGAGCACTAAATAGAGTACAACGGTCCACATTGATGCTTTGGAAGTGCTCAACTCTCTCCATAGAGGAGCTTTTCACGTTTTTGTGCAAGTTGAGACGTAACTTGGTCTATTCGCGTCTTTACCTTACGAAACGTGGCACGAAGGCTCAACTAGCAAGTTAGACTTTTAAGAGCACTAAATAGAGTACAACGGTCCACATTGATGCTTTGGAAGTGCTCAACTCTCTCCATAGAGGAGCTTTTCACGTTTTTGTGCAATTTGAGACTATAACTTGGTCTATTCGCGTCTTTACCTTACGAAACGTGGCACGAAGGCTCAACTAGCAAGTTAGACTTTTAAGAGCACTAAATAGAGTACAACGGTCCACATTGATGCTTTGGAATTGCTCAACTCTCTCCATAGATGGAGCATTTCACGTTTTTGTGCAATTTCAGACATAACTTGGTCTATTCGCAGTCTTTACCTTACGAAACGTGGCACGAAGGCTCAACTAGCAAGTTAGACTTTTAAGAGCACTAAATAGAGTACAACGGTCCACATTGATGCTTTGGAATTGCTCAACTCTCTCCATAGAGGAGCTTTTCACGTTTTTGTGCAAGTTGAGACGTAACTTGGTCTATTCGCAGTCTTTACCTTACGAAACGTGGCACGAAGGCTCAACTAGCAAGTTAGACTTTTAAGAGCACTAAATAGAGTACAACGGTCCACATTGATGCTTTGGAAGTGCTCAACTCTCTCCATAGAGGAGCTTTTCACGTTTTGGTGCAAGTTGAGACGTAACTTGGTCTATTCGCGTCTTTACCTTACGAAACGTGGCACGAAGGCTCAACTAGCAAGTTAGACTTTTAAGAGCACTAAATAGAGTACAACGGTCCACATTGATGCTTTGGAAGTGCTCAACTCTCTCCATAGAGGAGCTTTTCACGTTTTTGTGCAAGTTGAGACGTAACTTGGTCTATTCGCGTCTTTACCTTACGAAACGTGGCACGAAGGCTCAACTAGCAAGTTAGACTTTTAAGAGCACTAAATAGAGTACAACGGTCCACATTGATGCTTTGGAATTGCTCAACTCTCTCCATAGAGGAGCTTTTCACGTTTTTGTGCAATTTGAGATATAACTTGGTCTATTCGCGTCTTTACCTTACGAAACGTGGCACGAAGGCTCAACTAGCAAGTTAGACTTTTAAGAGCACTCAATAGAGTACAACGGTCCACATTGATGCTTTGGAAGTGCTCAACTCTCTCCATAGAGGAGCTTTTCACGTTTTGGTGCAAGTTGAGACGTAACTTGGTCTATTCGCGTCTTTACCTTACGAAACGTGGCACGAAGGCTCAACTAGCAAGTTAGACTTTTAAGAGCACTAAATAGAGTACAACGGTCCACATTGATGCTTTGGAAGTGCTCAACTCTCTCCATAGAGGAGCTTTTCACGTTTTTGTGCAAGTTGAGACGTAACTTGGTCTATTCGCGTCTTTACCTTACGAAACGTGGCACGAAGGCTCAACTAGCAAGTTAGACTTTTAAGAGCACTAAATAGAGTACAACGGTCCACATTGATGCTTTGGAAGTGCTCAACTCTCTCCATAGAGGAGCTTTTCACGTTTTGGTGCAAGTTGAGACGTAACTTGGTCTATTCGCGTCTTTACCTTACGAAACGTGGCACGAAGGCTCAACTAGCAAGTTAGACTTTTAAGAGCACTAAATAGAGTACAACGGTCCACATTGATGCTTTGGAAGTGCTCAACTCTCTCCATAGAGGAGCTTTTCACGTTTTTGTGCAATTTGAGACATAACTTGGTCTATTCGCAGTCTTTACCTTACGAAACGTGGCACGAAGGCTCAACTAGCAAGTTAGACTTTTAAGAGCACTAAATAGAGTACAACGGTCCACATTGATGCTTTGGAAGTGCTCAACTCTCTCCATAGAGGAGCTTTTCACGTTTTTGTGCAAGTTGAGACGTAACTTGGTCTATTCGCGTCTTTACCTTAAGAAACGTGGCACGAAGGCTCAACTAGCAAGTTAGACTTTTAAGAGCACTAAATAGAGTACAACGGTCCACATTGATGCTTTGGAAGTGCTCAACTCTCTCCATAGAGGAGCTTTTCACGTTTTTGTGCAATTTGAGACGTAACTTGGTCTATTCGCGTCTTTACCTTACGAAACGTGGCACGAAGGCTCAACTAGCAAGTTAGACTTTTGAAGAGCACTAAATAGAGTACAACGGTCCACATTGATGCTTTGGAATTGCTCAACTCTCTCCATAGATGGAGCTTTTCACGTTTTTGTGCAAGTTGAGACTATAACTTGGTCTATTCGCGTCTTTACCTTACGAAACGTGGCACGAAGGCTCAACTAGCAAGTTAGACTTTTAAGAGCACTAAATAGAGTACAACGGTCCACATTGATGCTTTGGAAGTGCTCAACTCTCTCCATAGAGGAGCTTTTCACGTTTTGGTGCAAGTTGAGACGTAACTTGGTCTATTCGCGTCTTTACCTTACGAAACGTGGCACGAAGGCTCAACTAGCAAGTTAGACTTTTAAGAGCACTAAATAGAGTACAACGGTCCACATTGATGCTTTGGAATTGCTCAACTCTCTCCATAGATGGAGCATTTTCACGTTTTTGTGCAATTTGAGACATAACTTGGTCTATTCGCAGTCTTTACCTTACGAAACGTGGCACGAAGGCTCAACTAGCAAGTTAGACTTTTAAGAGCACTAAATAGAGTACAACGGTCCACATTGATGCTTTGGAATTGCTCAACTCTCTCCATAGAGGAGCTTTTCACGTTTTTGTGCAAGTTGAGACGTAACTTGGTCTATTCGCGTCTTTACCTTACGAAACGTGGCACGAAGGCTCAACTAGCAAGTTAGACTTTTAAGAGCACTAAATAGAGTACAACGGTCCACATTGATGCTTTGGAATTGCTCAACTCTCTCCATAGAGGAGCTTTTCACGTTTTTGTGCAATTTGAGACTATAACTTGGTCTATTCGCGTCTTTACCTTACGAAACGTGGCACGAAGGCTCAACTAGCAAGTTAGACTTTTAAGAGCACTCAATAGAGTACAACGGTCCACATTGATGCTTTGGAAGTGCTCAACTCTCTCCATAGAGGAGCTTTTCACGTTTTTGTGCAAGTTGAGACATAACTTGGTCTATTCGCGTCTTTACCTTACGAAACGTGGCACGAAGGCTCAACTAGCAAGTTAGACTTTTAAGAGCACTCAATAGAGTACAACGGTCCACATTGATGCTTTGGAAGTGCTCAACTCTCTCCATAGAGGAGCTTTTCACGTTTTGGTGCAAGTTGAGACGTAACTTGGTCTATTCGCGTCTTTACCTTACGAAACGTGGCACTGAAGGCTCAACTAGCAAGTTAGACATTTAAGAGCACTAAATAGAGTACAACGGTCCACATTGATGCTTTGGAAGTGCTCAACTCTCTCCATAGAGGAGCTTTTCACTGTTTTTGTGCAATTTGAGACATAACTTGGTCTATTCGCATCTTTACCTTACGAAACGTGGCACGAAGGCTCAACTAGCAAGTTAGACTTTTAAGAGCACTAAATAGAGTACAACGGTCCACATTGATGCTTTGGAAGTGCTCAACTCTCTCCATAGAGGAGCTTTTCACGTTTTTGTGCAAGTTGAGACGTAACTTGGTCTATTCGCGTCTTTACCTTAAGAAACGTGGCACGAAGGCTCAACTAGCAAGTTAGACTTTTAAGAGCACTAATAGAGTACAACGGTCCACATTGATGCTTTGGAAGTGCTCAACTCTCTCCATAGAGGAGCTTTTCACGTTTTTGTGCAATTTGAGACTATAACTTGGTCTATTCGCGTCTTTACCTTACGAAACGTGGCACGAAGGCTCAACTAGCAAGTTAGACTTTTAAGAGCACTAAATAGAGTACAACGGTCCACATTGATGCTTTGGAATTGCTCAACTCTCTCCATAGATGGAGCATTTCACGTTTTTGTGCAATTTCAAACATAACTTGGTCTATTCGCATCTTTACCTTACGAAACGTGGCACGAAGGCTCAACTAGCAAGTTAGACTTTTAAGAGCACTAAATAGAGTACAACGGTCCACATTGATGCTTTGGAATTGCTCAACTCTCTCCATAGAGGAGCTTTTCACGTTTTTGTGCAAGTTGAGACGTAACTTGGTCTATTCGCATCTTTACCTTACGAAACGTGGCACGAAGGCTCAACTAGCAAGTTAGACTTTTAAGAGCACTAAATAGAGTACAACGGTCCACATTGATGCTTTGGAAGTGCTCAACTCTCTCCATAGAGGAGCTTTTCACGTTTTGGTGCAAGTTGAGACGTAACTTGGTCTATTCGCGTCTTTACCTTACGAAACGTGGCACGAAGGCTCAACTAGCAAGTTAGACTTTTAAGAGCACTAAATAGAGTACAACGGTCCACATTGATGCTTTGGAAGTGCTCAACTCTCTCCATAGAGGAGCTTTTCACGTTTTTGTGCAAGTTGAGACGTAACTTGGTCTATTCGCGTCTTTACCTTACGAAACGTGGCACGAAGGCTCAACTAGCAAGTTAGACTTTTGAAGAGCACTAAATAGAGTACAACGGTCCACATTGATGCTTTGGAATTGCTCAACTCTCTCCATAGAGGAGCATTTCACGTTTTTGTGCAATTTCAAACATAACTTGGTCTATTCGCATCTTTACCTTACGAAACGTGGCACGAAGGCTCAACTAGCAAGTTAGACTTTTAAGAGCACTAAATAGAGTACAACGGTCCACATTGATGCTTTGGAATTGCTCAACTCTCTCCATAGAGGAGCTTTTCACGTTTTTGTGCAATTTGAGACTATAACTTGGTCTATTCGCGTCTTTACCTTACGAAACGTGGCACGAAGGCTCAACTAGCAAGTTAGACTTTTAAGAGCACTCAATAGAGTTACAACGGTCCACATTGATGCTTTGGAAGTGCTCAACTCTCTCCATAGAGGAGCTTTTCACGTTTTGGTGCAAGTTGAGACGTAACTTGGTCTATTCGCGTCTTTACCTTACGAAACGTGGCACGAAGGCTCAACTAGCAAGTTAGACTTTTAAGAGCACTAAATAGAGTACAACGGTCCACATTGATGCTTTGGAAGTGCTCAACTCTCTCCTATAGAGGAGCTTTTCACGTTTTTGTGCAAGTTGAGACGTAACTTGGTCTATTCGCGTCTTTACCTTAAGAAACGTGGCACGAAGGCTCAACTAGCAAGTTAGACTTTTAAGAGCACTAAATAGAGTACAACGGTCCACATTGATGCTTTGGAAGTGCTCAACTCTCTCCATAGAGGAGCTTTTCACGTTTTTGTGCAAGTTGAGACGTAACTTGGTCTATTCGCGTCTTTACCTTACGAAACGTGGCACGAAGGCTCAACTAGCAAGTTAGACTTTTAAGAGCACTAAATAGAGTACAACGGTCCACATTGATGCTTTGGAAGTGCTCAACTTCTCTCCATAGAGGAGCTTTTCACGTTTTTGCTGCAAGTTGAGATGTAACTTGGTCTATTCGCGTCTTTACCTTAAAAAACGTGGCACGAAGGCTCAACTAGCAAGTTAGACTATTAAGAGCACTCAATAGAGTACAACGGTCCACATTGATGCTTTGGAAGTGCTCAACTCTCTCCATAATGGTAGCATTTCACGTTTTTGTGCAATTTCAAACATAACTTGGTCTATTCGCATCTTTACCTTACGAAACGTGGCACGAAGGCTCAACTAGCAAGTTAGACTTTTAAGAGGCACTAAGTAGAGTACAACGGTCCACATTCATGCTTTCGAATTGCTCAACTCTCTCCATATTGGAGCATTTCACTGTTTTTGTGCAATTTCAAACATAACTTGGTCTATTCGCATCTTTACCTTACGAAACGTGGCACGAAGGCTCAACTAGCAAGTTAGACTTTGAAGAGCACTAAATAGAGTACAACGGTCCACATTGATGCTTTGGAATTGCTCAACTCTCTCCATAGAGGAGCTTTTCACGTTTTTGTGCAATTTGAGATATAACTTGGTCTATTCGCGTCTTTACCTTACGAAACGTGGCACGAAGGCTCAACTAGCAAGTTAGACTTTTAAGAGCACTAAATAGAGTACAACGGTCCACATTGATGCTTTGGAAGTGCTCAACTCTCTCCATAGAGGAGCTTTTCACGTTTTTGTGCAAGTTGAGACGTAACTTGGTCTATTCGCGTCTTTACCTTAAGAAACGTGGCACGAAGGCTCAACTAGCGAGTTAGACTTTTAAGAGCACTCAATAGAGTACAACGGTCCACATTGATGCTTTGGAAGTGCTCAACTCTCTCCATAGAGGAGCTTTTCACGTTTTTGTGCAATTTGAGATATAACTTGGTCTATTCGCGTCTTTACCTTACGAAACGTGGCACGAAGGCTCAACTAGCAAGTTAGACTTTTAAGAGCACTAAATAGAGTACAACGGTCCACATTGATGCTTTGGAATTGCTCAACTCTCTCCATAGATGGAGCTTTTCACGTTTTTGTGCAAGTTGAGATATAACTTGGTCTATTCGCGTCTTTACCTTACGAAACGTGGCACGAAGGCTCAACTAGCAAGTTAGACTTTTAAGAGCACTAAATAGAGTACAACGGTCCACATTGATGCTTTGGAAGTGCTCAACTCTCTCCATAGAGGAGCTTTTCACGTTTTTGTGCAAGTTGAGACGTAACTTGGTCTATTCGCGTCTTTACCTTACGAAACGTGGCACGAAGGCTCAACTAGCAAGTTAGACTTTTAAGAGCACTAAATAGAGTACAACGGTCCACATTGATGCTTTGGAATTGCTCAACTCTCTCCATAGATGGAGCATTTTCACGTTTTTGTGCAATTTCAAGACATAACTTGGTCTATTCGCAGTCTTTACCTTACGAAACGTGGCACGAAGGCTCAACTAGCAAGTTAGACTTTTAAGAGCACTAAATAGAGTACAAGCGGTCCACATTGATGCTTTGGAATTGCTCAACTCTCTCCATAGAGGAGCTTTTCACGTTTTTGTGCAATGTTGAGACGTAACTTGGTCTATTCGCGTCTTTACCTTACGAAACGTGGCACGAAGGCTCAACTAGCAAGTTAGACTTTTAAGAGCACTAAATAGAGTACAACGGTCCACATTGATGCTTTGGAATTGCTCAACTCTCTCCATAGAGGAGCTTTTCACGTTTTTGTGCAAGTTGAGATGTAACTTGGTCTATTCGCGTCTTTACCTTAAAAAACGTGGCACGAAGGCTCAACTAGCAAGTTAGACTATTAAGAGCACTCAATAGAGTACAACGGTCCACATTGATGCTTTGGAAGTGCTCAACTCTCTCCATAATGGATGCATTTCACGTTTTTGTGCAATTTCAAGACATAACTTGGTCTATTCGCTTCTTTACCTTACGAAACGTGGCACGAAGGCTCAACTAGCAAGTTAGACTTTTAAGAGCACTAAGTAGAGTACAACGGTCCACATTCATGCTTTCGAATTGCTCAACTCTCTCCATATGAGGAGCATTTCACTGTTTTTGTGCAATTTCAAACATAACTTGGTCTATTCGCATCTTTACCTTACGAAACGTGGCACGAAGGCTCAACTAGCAAGTTAGACTTTGAAGAGCACTAAATAGAGTACAACGGTCCACATTGATGCTTTGGAATTGCTCAACTCTCTCCATAGAGGAGCTTTTCACGTTTTTGTGCAATTTGAGATATAACTTGGTCTATTCGCGACTTTACCTTACGAAACGTGGCACGAAGGCTCAACTAGCAAGTTAGACTTTTAAGGAGCACTAAATAGAGTACAACGGTCCACATTGATGCTTTGGAAGTGCTCAACTCTCTGCCATAGAGGAGCTTTTCACGTTTTTGTGCAAGTTGAGACGTAACTTGGTCTATTCGCGTCTTTACCTTAAGAAACGTGGCACGAAGGCTCAACTAGCAAGTTAGACTTTTAAGAGCACTCAATAGAGTACAACGGTCCACATTGATGCTTTGGAAGTGCTCAACTCTCTCCATAGAGGAGCTTTTCACGTTTTGGTGCAAGTTGAGACGTAACTTGGTCTATTCGCGTCTTAACCTTACGAAACGTGCCACGAAGGCTCAACTAGCAAGTTAGACTTTTAAGAGCACTAAATAGAGTACAACGGTCCACATTGATGCTTTGGAATTGCTCAACTCTCTCCATAGAGGAGCTTTTCACGTTTTTGTGCAAGTTGAGACGTAACTTGGTCTATTCGCGTCTTACCTTACGAAACGTGGCACGAAGGCTCAACTAGCAAGTTAGACTTTTAAGAGCACTAAATAGAGTACTAACGGTCCACATTGATGCTTTGGAATTGCTCAACTCTCTCCATAGAGGAGCTTTTCACGTTTTTGTGCAAGTTGAGACGTAACTTGGTCTATTCGCGTCTTTACCTTATGAAACGTGGCACGAAGGCTCAACTAGCAAGTTAGACTTTTAAGAGCACTAAATAGAGTATAACGGTCCACATTGATGCTTTGGAATTGCTCAACTCTCTCCATAGAGGAGCTTTTCACGTTTTTGTGCAAGTTGAGACGTAACTTGGTCTATTCGCGTCTTAACCTTACGAAACGTGCCACGAAGGCTCAACTAGCAAGTTAGACTTTTAAGAGCACTAAATAGAGTACAACGGTCCACATTGATGCTTTGGAAGTGCTCAACTCTCTCCATAGAGGAGCTTTTCACGTTTTGGTGCAAGTTGAGACGTAACTTGGTCTATTCGCGTCTTTACCTTACGAAACGTGGCACGAAGGCTCAACTAGCAAGTTAGACTTTTAAGAGCACTACATAGAGTACAACGGTCCACATTGATGCTTTGGAATTGCTCAACTCTATCCATAGAGGAGCGTTTCACGTTTTTGTGCAAGTTGAGACGTAACTTGGTCTATTCGCGTCTTTACCTTACGAAACGTGGCACGAAGGCTCAACTAGCAAGTTAGACTTTTAAGAGCACTAAATAGAGTACAACGGTCCACATTGATGCTTTGGAATTGCTCAACTCTCTCCATAGAGGAGCTTTTCACGTTTTTGTGCAATTTGAGATATAACTTGGTCTATTCGCGTCTTTACCTTACGAAACGTGGCACGAAGGCTCAACTAGCAAGTTAGACTTTCAAGAGCACTAAATAGAGTACAACGGTCCACATTGATGCTTTGGAATTGCTCAACTCTCTCCATAATGGAGCATTTCACGTTTTTGTGCAATTTCAAACATAACTTGGTCTATTCGCATCTTTACCTTACGAAACGTGGCACGAAGGCTCAACTAGCAAGTTAGACTTTTAAGAGCACTAAATAGAGTACAACGGTCCACATTGATGCTTTGGAATTGCCTCAACTCTCTCCATAGAGGAGCTTTTCACGTTTTTGTGCAATTTGAGACTATAACTTGGTCTATTCGCGTCTTTACCTTACGAAACGTGGCACGAAGGCTCAACTAGCAAGTTAGACTTTTAAGAGCACTAAATAGAGTACAACGGTCCACATTGATGCTTTGGAAGTGCTCAACTCTCTGCATAGAGGAGCTTTTCACGTTTTTGTGCAATTTGAGATATAACTTGGTCTATTCGCGTCTTTACCTTACGAAACCGTGGCACGAAGGCTCAACTAGCAAGTTAGACTTTTAAGAGCACTCAATAGAGTACAACGGTCCACATTGATGCTTTGGAAGTGCTCAACTCTCTCCATAGAGGAGCTTTTCACTGTTTTGGTGCAATTTGAGACATAACTTGCTCTATTCGCATCTTTACCTTACGAAACGTGGCACGAAGGCTCAACTAGCAAGTTAGACTTTTAAGAGCACTAAATAGAGTACAACGGTCCACATTGATGCTTTGGAAGTGCTCAACTCTCTCCATAGAGGAGCTTTTCACGTTTTTG
Organism: Tripterygium wilfordii; assembly: GCF_013401445.1. NCBI lineage: Eukaryota > Viridiplantae > Streptophyta > Magnoliopsida > Celastrales > Celastraceae > Tripterygium > Tripterygium wilfordii. The sequence continues at coordinate 66,236 of NW_024056341.1, read as the reverse complement.
TGCAAGTTGAGACGTAACTTGGTCTATTCGCGTCTTTACCTTAAGAAACGTGCCACGAAGGCTCAACTAGCGAAGTTAGACTTTTAAGAGCACTCAATAGAGTACAACGGTCCACATTGATGCTTTGGAATTGCTCAACTCTCTCCATAGAGGAGCTTTTCACGTTTTTGTGCAATTTGAGATATAACTTGGTCTATTCGCGTCTTTACCTTACGAAACGTGGCACGAAGGCTCAACTAGCAAGTTAGACTTTCAAGAGCACTAAATAGAGTACAACGGTCCACATTCATGCTTTGGAATTGCTCAACTCTCTCCATAATGGAGCATTTCACGTTTTTGTGCAATTTCACACATAACTTGGTCTATTCGCATCTTTACCTTACGAAACGTGGCACGAAGGCTCAACTAGCAAGTTAGACTTTTAAGAGCACTAAATAGAGTACAACGGTCCACATTGATGCTTTGGAAGTGCTCAACTCTCTCCATAGAGGAGCTTTTCACGTTTTGGTCCAAGTTGAGACGTAACTTGGTCTATTCGCGTCTTTACCTTACGAAACGTGGCACGAAGGCTCAACTAGCAAGTTAGACTTTTAAGAGCACTAAATAGAGTACAACGGTCCAGATTGATGCTTTGGAATTGCTCAACTCTCTCCATAGAGGAGCTTTTCACGTTTTTGTGCAATTTGAGATATAACTTGGTCTATTCGCGTCTTTACCTTACGAAACGTGGCACGAAGGCTCAACTAGCAAGTTAGACTTTCAAGAGCACTAAATAGAGTACAACGGTCCACATTCATGCTTTGGAATTGCTCAACTCTCTCCATAATGGAGCATTTCACGTTTTTGTGCAATTTCACACATAACTTGATCTATTCGCATCTTTACCTTACGAAACGTGGCACGAAGGCTCAACTAGCAAGTTAGACTTTTAAGAGCACTAAATAGAGTACAACGGTCCACATTGATGCTTTGGAATTGCCTCAACTCTCTCCATAGAGGAGCTTTTCACGTTTTTGTGCAATTTGAGATATAACTTGGTCTATTCGCGTCTTTACCTTACGAAACGTGGCACGAAGGCTCAACTAGGCAAGTTAGACTTTTAAGAGCACTAAATAGAGTACAACGGTCCACATTGATGCTTTGGAAGTGCTCAACTCTCTGCATAGAGGAGCTTTTCACGTTTTTGTGCAATTTGAGATATAACTTGGTCTATTCGCGTCTTTACCTTACGAAACCTGGCACGAAGGCTCAACTAGCAAGTTAGACTTTTAAGAGCACTCAATAGAGTACAACGGTCCAGATTGATGCTTTGGAAGTGCTCAACTCTCTCCATAGAGGAGCTTTTCACTGTTTTGGTGCAATTTGAGACATAACTTGCTCTATTCGCATCTTTACGTTACGAAACGTGGCACGAAGGCTCAACTAGCAAGTTAGACTTTTAAGAGCACTAAATAGAGTACAACGGTCCACATTGATGCTTTGGAAGTGCTCAACTCTCTCCATTAGAGGAGCTTTTCACGTTTTTGTGCAAGTTGAGACGTAACTTGGTCTATTCGCGTCTTTACCTTAAAAACGTGCCACGAAGGCTCAACTAGCGAGTTAGACTTTTAAGAGCACTCAATAGAGTACAAAGGTCCACATTGATGCTTTGGAATTGCTCAACTCTCTCCATAGAGGAGCTTTTCACGTTTTTGTGCAATTTGAGATATAACTTGGTCTATTCGCGTCTTTACCTTACGAAACGTGGCACGAAGGCTCAACTAGAAAGTTAGACTTTCAAGAGCACTAAATAGAGTACAACTGTCCACATTCATGCTTTGGAATTGCTCAACTCTCTCCATAATGGAGCATTTCACGTTTTTGTGCAATTTCACACATAACTTGGTCTATTCGCATCTTTACCTTACGAAACGTGGCACGAAGGCTCAACTAGCAAGTTAGACTTTTAAGAGCACTAAATAGAGTACAACGGTCCACATTAATGCTTTGGAAGTGCTCAACTCTCTCCATAGAGGAGCTTTTCACGTTTTGGTCCAAGTTGAGACGTAACTTGGTCTATTCGCGTCTTTACCTTACGAAACGTGGCACGAAGGCTCAACTAGCAAGTTAGACTTTTAAGAGCACTCAATAGAGTACAACGGTCCACATTGATGCTTTGGAAGTGCTCAACTCTCTCCATAGTTACATCTTAACTAGAAGACTTGGAGCCAAAAGAGAAGAGAAGGAAAAGTTAATTTGAAAGAAGGAGACAAGAGGTACAACAAGTCTTATGACAAGTTTTTCTCTTCACATGTGTGGGAAGCTTTATTTCAAAACCATTTCTCTTTCCTACCAAGACACTCCACATCCAATGGATCATATTCTCTCTACATCAAAATCACATTTTAATCCAATGGCCAAAGATTCAAGCTTTATTCTTATCTCTCCTACTTTACATCCTATGGCCAAAATTGAATCTTCACTTGATCCAAAGGCCATGATTTACTCCACCTAAGAGACAAACTTTTCTCAAGTCAATGGTTGTATCTTTCAAGATGCCTCTAAAGTCTATATCCATTCAAAAGCCATGATTTACTCCACCTAAAAGACAAACTTTTCTCAAGTCAATTGTTGTATCTTTCAAGGTGGCCTCCAAAGTCTATATCCATCCAAAAGCCATTATTTCTTCCTACCAAAAAAAGACTTGTTGTAATCATTTTCACACTTCTCTAAGCCTTCTAACGTCTATAATGATCCAAGGGTCCATATCTTTCATATCAATCCAATGGCCCTCATTTCATGAGCTTACACTCCACAATTTTCTATATAAACTAACTCTTTGTCTATGGTGCATATACTTGGCCGAAAATTACACTCTCTCTCTCTAGTGTTCTTCATCTTCTAAGCTTTCATTCTTTCACTCATTCATTCCTTGATTACATACTTGATTTTGAAGAGAGATCATACACACTAGCCAAGTAAAGCTTTATTGTTACTCTTGAGCCTTTCTTACTTGATTCTTATCATTTCCTCAAGAGCCATTTTCTTACTTGAACAATCTGATTTCCAGAACATAAATTGAGCCTAAAAACTTTCATATCTAGCTACTAAAGAGCCAGCCTTTGAGCCTAAACTTATCTCATACCCGGTTATTCTTAGAGCCATTTTTTGAGCTTGTATTTTGTTGATTAAGTTAGTGTGGTGAGCTACAAACCACACGGTGTGTAGAGTTTGGTGTGGTGAGCTATAAACCACACGGTGTGTAAAGTTTGGTGTTTGAGCTACAAAAACACTGGTTGTATGAGTTCCGCTTGACTCGGTTGAACAAGCTATAGTGGAGTGTTTGAAATTCCCAAGTGGGACTTGGGGAGTGGAGTAGGCTTGGGTTAAGCCGAACCACTATAAATCTCTTGCCTCTTTTACTTTCCAGCAATTTCAATTAGCATTGCATTCTCATATCATACATACTTGAAATTGATCATTTAGGTTGCTAGAGTCAAGCTTGTTCAATTAATTGTCAAATCTGATTTTGTGCCCTAATTACATTTGTTTTACAAGTGACATATACATACTTGATCATCTTGCTTGGTTCTTGATCTTAAAGTTATCTACTTGCTTATATCAATTGTCCTTGACTTGCTTGAGCTTATTTGATTGCTTTGTGCTCAAATCTGCCATTAGGAGACCATACAATCATATTAGGATTTTATATGTGATTTGCTCGAATTGATTGTTCTACTTGATTTATATACATCTACACTAGTACTCAATTTGGTATTTAGCTTCCGCTTAGGGTGAAACAAAAAAAAAGGTGACCTAGTCTAAAATTGACTAAGGACACAATTCACCCCCCTCTTGTGGTGCCATCCGATCCAACACTAGCAAGTTAGAATTTTCAGAGCACTAAATAGAGTACACCGGTCCACATTGATGCTTTGAAAGTGCTCAACTCTCTCCATAGAGGAGCTTTTCACGTTTTGGTGCAAGTTGAGACGTAACTTGGTCTATTCGCGTCTTTACCTTACGAAACGTGGCACGAAGGCTCAACTAGCAAGTTATACTTTTAAGAGCACTAAATAGAGTACAACGGTCCACATTGATGCTTTGGAATTGCTCAACTCTCTCCATAATGGAGCATTTGACGTTTTTGTGCAATTTCAAACATAACTTGGTCTATTCGCATCTTTACCTTACGAAACGTGGCACGAAGGCTCAACTAGCAAGTTAGACTTTTAAGAGCACTAAATAGAGTACAACGGTCCACATTGATGCTTTGGAATTGCTCAACTCTCTCCATAGAGGAGCTTTTCACGTTTTTGTGCAAGTTGAGACGTAACTTGGTCTATTCGCGTCTTTACCTTACGAAACGTGGCACGAAGGCTCAACTAGCAAGTTGGACTTTTAAGAGCACTAAATAGAGTACAACGGTCCACATTGATGCTTTGGAAGTGGTCAACTTTCTCCATAGAGGAGCTTTTCACGTTTTTGCGCAAGTTGAGATGTAACTTGGTCTATTCGCGTCTTTACCTTAAAAAACGTGGCACGAAGGCTCAACTAGCAAGTTAGACTATTAAGAGCACTCAATAGAGTACAACGGTCCACATTGATGCTTTGGAAGTGCTCAACTCTCTCCATAATGGTGCATTTCACGTTTTTGTGCAATTTCAAACATAACTTGGTCTATTCGCATCTTTACCTTACGAAACGTGGCACGAAGGCTCAACTAGCAAGTTAGACTTTTAAGAGCACTAAGTAGAGTACAACGGTCCACATTCATGCTTTCGAATTGCTCAACTCTCTCCATATTGGAGCATTTCATGTTTTTGTGCAATTTCAAACATAACTTGGTCTATTCGCATCTTTACCTTACGAAACGTGGCACGAAGACTCAACTAGCAAGTTAGACTTTGAAGAGCACTAAATAGAGTACAACGGTCCACATTGATGCTTTGGAATTGCTCAACTCTCTCCATAGAGGAGCTTTTCACGTTTTTGTGCAATTTGAGATATAACTTGGTCTATTCGCGTCTTTACCTTACGAAACGTGGCACGAAGGCTCAACTAGCAAGTTAGACTTTTAAGAGCACTAAATAGAGTACAACGGTCCACATTGATGCTTTGGAAGTGCTCAACTCTCTGCATAGAGGAGCTTTTCACGTTTTTGTGCAAGTTGAGACGTAACTTGGTCTATTCGCGCCTTTACCTTAAGAAACGTGGCACGAAGGCTCAACTAGCAAGTTAGACTTTTAAGAGCACTCAATAGAGTACAACGGTCCACATTGATGCTTTGGAAGTGCTCAACTCTCTCCATAGAGGAGCTTTTCACGTTTTGGTGCAAGTTGAGACGTAACTTGGTCTATTCGCGTCTTAACCTTATGAAACGTGCCACGAAGGCTCAACTAGCAAGTTAGACTTTTAAGAGCACTAAATAGAGTATAACGGTCCACATTGATGCTTTGGAATTGCTCAACTCTCTCCATAGAGGAGCTTTTCACGTTTTTGTGCAAGTTGAGACGTAACTTGGTCTATTCGCGTCTTAACCTTACGAAACGTGCCACGAAGGCTCAACTAGACAGTTAGACTTTTAAGAGCACTAAATAGAGTATAACGGTCCACATTGATGCTTTGGAATTGCTCAACTCTCTCCATAGAGGAGCTTTTCACGTTTTTGTGCAAGTTGAGACGTAACTTGGTCTATTCGCGTCTTAACCTTATGAAACGTGCCACGAAGGCTCAACTAGCAAGTTAGACTTTTAAGAGCACTAAATAGAGTATAACGGTCCACATTGATGCTTTGGAATTGCTCAACTCTCTCCATAGAGGAGCTTTTCACGTTTTTGTGCAAGTTGAGACGTAACTTGGTCTATTCGCGTCTTAACCTTACGAAACGTGCCACGAAGGCTCAACTAGCAAGTTAGACTTTTAAGAGCACTAAATAGAGTACAACGGTCCACATTGATGCTTTGGAAGTGCTCAACTCTCTCCATAGAGGAGCTTTTCACGTTTTGGTGCAAGTTGAGACGTAACTTGGTCTATTTGCGTCTTTACCTTACGAAACGTGGCACGAAGGCTCAACTAGCAAGTTAGACTTTTTAGAGCACTACATAGAGTACAACGGTCCACATTGATGCTTTGGAATTGCTCAACTCTATCCATAGAGGAGCGTTTCACGTTTTTGTGCAAGTTGAGACATAACTTGGTCTATTCGCGTCTTTACCTTACGAAACGTGGCACGAACGCTCAACTAGCAAGTTAGACTTTTAAGAGCACTAAATAGAGTACAACGGTCCACATTGATGCTTTGGAATTGCTCAACTCTCTCCATTGAGGAGCTTTTCACGTTTTTGTGCAAGTTGAGACGTAACTTGGTCTATTCGCGTCTTTACCTTACGAAACGTGGCACGAAGGCTCAACTAGCAAGTTAGACTTTTAAGAGCACTAAATAGAGTACAACGGTCCAGATTGATGCTTTGGAATTGCTCAACTCTCTCCATAGAGGAGCTTTTCACGTTTTTGTGCAATTTGAGATATAACTTGGTCTATTCGCGTCTTTACCTTACGAAACGTGGCACGAAGGCTCAACTAGCAAGTTAGACTTTCAAGAGCACTAAATAGAGTACAACGGTCCACATTCATGCTTTGGAATTGCTCAACTCTCTCCATAATGGAGCATTTCACGTTTTTGTGCAATTTCACACATAACTTGGTCTATTCGCATCTTTACCTTACGAAACGTGGCACGAAGGCTCAACTAGCAAGTTAGACTTTTAAGAGCACTAAATAGAGTACAACGGTCCACATTGATGCTTTGGAATTCCTCAACTCTCTCCATAGAGGAGCTTTTCACGTTTTTGTGCAATTTGAGATATAACTTGGTCTATTCGCGTCTTTACCTTACGAAACGTGGCACGAAGGCTCAACTAGGAAGTTAGACTTTTAAGAGCACTAAATAGAGTACAACGGTCCACATTGATGCTTTGGAAGTGCTCAACTCTCTGCATAGAGGAGCTTTTCACGTTTTTGTGCAATTTGAGATATAACTTGGTCTATTCGCGTCTTTACCTTACGAAACCTGGCACGAAGGCTCAACTAGCAAGTTAGACTTTTAAGAGCACTCAATGGAGTACAACGGTCCAGATTGATGCTTTGGAAGTGCTCAACTCTCTCCATAGAGGAGCTTTTCATGTTTTGGTGCAATTTGAGACATAACTTGCTCTATTCGCATCTTTACGTTACGAAACGTGGCACGAAGGCTCAACTAGCAAGTTAGACTTTTAAGAGCACTAAATAGAGTACAACGGTCCACATTGATGCTTTGGAAGTGCCCAACTCTCTCCATTGAGGAGCTTTTCACGTTTTTGTGCAAGTTGAGACGTAACTTGGTCTATTCGCGTCTTTACCTTAAAAAACGTGCCACGAAGGCTCAACTAGCGAGTTAGACTTTTAAGAGCACTCAGTAGAGTACAAAGGTCCACATTGATGCTTTGGAATTGCTCAACTCTCTCCATAGAGGAGCTTTTCACGTTTTTGTGCAATTTGAGATATAACTTGGTCTATTCGCGTCTTTACCTTACGAAACGAGGCACGAAGGCTCAACTAGAAAGTTAGACTTTCAAGAGCACTAAATAGAGTACAACTGTCCACATTCATGCTTTGGAATTGCTCAACTCTCTCCATAATGGAGCATTTCACGTTTTTGTGCAATTTCACACATAACTTGGTCTATTCGCATCTTTACCTTACGAAACGTGGCACGAAGGCTCAACTAGCAAGTTAGACTTTTAAGAGCACTAAATAGAGTACAACGGTCCACATTAATGCTTTGGAAGTGCTCAACTCTCTCCATAGAGGAGCTTTTCACGTTTTGGTCCAAGTTGAGACGTAACTTGGTCTATTCGCGTCTTTACCTTACGAAACGTGGCACGAAGGCTCAACTAGCAAGTTAGACTTTTAAGAGCACTCAATAGAGTACAACGGTCCACATTGATGCTTTGGAAGTGCTCAACTCTCTCCATAGAGGAGCTTTTCACGTTTTGCTGCAAGTTGAGACGTAACTTGGTCTATTCGCGTCTTTACCTTACGAAGCGTGGCACGAAGGCTCAACTAGCAAGTTAGACTTTTAAGAGCACTCAATAGAGTACAACGGTCCACATTGATGCTTCGGAAGTGCTCAACTCTCTCCATAGAGGAGCTTTTCACGTTTTGGTGCAAGTTGAGACGTAACTTGGTCTATTCGCGTCTTTACCTTACGAAACGTGGCATTAAGGCTCAACTAGCAAGTTAGACATCTAAGAGCACTAAATAGAGTACAACGGTCCACATTCATGCTTTGGAAGTGCTCAACTCTCTCCATCGAGGAGCTTTTCATGTTTTTGTGCAATTTGAGACATAACTTGCTCTATTCGCATCTTTACGTTACGAAACGTGGCACGAAGGCTCAACTAGCAAGCTAGACTTTTAAGAGCACTAAAAAGAGTACAACGGTCCACATTGATGCTTTGGAAGTGCCCAACTCTCTCCATAGAGGAGCTTTTCACGTTTTTGTGCAATTTGAGATATAACTTGGTCTATTCGCGTCTTTACCTTACGAAACCTGGCACGAAGGCTCAACTAGCAAGTTAGACTTTTAAGAGCACTCAATAGAGTACAACGGTCCAGATTGATGCTTTGGAAGTGCTCAACTCTCTCCATAGAGGAGCTTTTCATGTTTTGGTGCAATTTGAGACATAACTTGCTCTATTCGCATCTTTACGTTACGAAACGTGGCACGAAGGCTCAACTAGCAAGTTAGACTTTTAAGAGCACTAAATAGAGTACAACGGTCCACATTGATGCTTTGGAAGTGCCCAACTCTCTCCATTGAGGAGCTTTTCACGTTTTTGTGCAAGTTGAGACGTAACTTGGTCTATTCGCGTCTTTACCTTAAAAAACGTGCCACGAAGGCTCAACTAGCGAGTTAGACTTTTAAGAGCACTCAGTAGAGTACAGAGGTCCACATTGATGCTTTGGAATTGCTCAACTCTCTCCATAGAGGAGCTTTTCACGTTTTTGTGCAATTTGAGATATAACTTGGTCTATTCGCGTCTTTACCTTACGAAACGAGGCACGAAGGCTCAACTAGAAAGTTAGACTTTCAAGAGCACTAAATAGAGTACAACTGTCCACATTCATGCTTTGGAATTGCTCAACTCTCTCCATAATGGAGCATTTCACGTTTTTGTGCAATTTCACACATAACTTGGTCTATTCGCATCTTTACCTTACGAAACGTGGCACGAAGGCTCAACTAGCAAGTTAGACTTTTAAGAGCACTAAATAGAGTACAACGGTCCACATTAATGCTTTGGAAGTGCTCAACTCTCTCCATAGAGGAGCTTTTCACGTTTTGGTCCAAGTTGAGACGTAACTTGGTCTATTCGCGTCTTTACCTTACGAAACGTGGCACGAAGGCTCAACTAGCAAGTTAGACTTTTAAGAGCACTCAATAGAGTACAACGGTCCACATTGATGCTTTGGAAGTGCTCAACTCTCTCCATAGAGGAGCTTTTCACGTTTTGCTGCAAGTTGAGACGTAACTTGGTCTATTCGCGTCTTTACCTTACGAAGCGTGGCACGAAGGCTCAACTAGCAAGTTAGACTTTTAAGAGCACTCAATAGAGTACAACGGTCCACATTGATGCTTCGGAAGTGCTCAACTCTCTCCATAGAGGAGCTTTTCACGTTTTGGTGCAAGTTGAGACGTAACTTGGTCTATTCGCGTCTTTACCTTACGAAACGTGGCATTAAGGCTCAACTAGCAAGTTAGACTTTTAAGAGCACTAAATAGAGTACAACGGTCCACATTAATGCTTTGGAAGTGCTCAACTCTCTCCATAGAGGAGCTTTTCACGTTTTGGTCCAAGTTGAGACGTAACTTGGTCTATTCGCGTCTTTACCTTACGAAACGTGGCACGAAGGCTCAACTAGCAAGTTAGACTTTTAAGAGCACTCAATAGAGTACAACGGTCCACATTGATGCTTTGGAAGTGCTCAACTCTCTCCATAGTTACATCTTAACTAGAAGACTTGGAGCCAAAAGAGAAGAGAAGGAAAAGTTAATTTGAAAGAAGGAGACAAGAGGTACAACAAGTCTTATGACAAGTTTTTCTCTTCACATGTGTGGGAAGCTTTATTTCAAAACCATTTCTCTTTCCTACCAAGACACTCCACATCCAATGGATCATATTCTCTCTACATCAAAATCACATTTTAATCCAATGGCCAAAGATTCAAGCTTTATTCTTATCTCTCCTACTTTACATCCTATGGCCAAAATTGAATCTTCACTTGATCCAAAGGCCATGATTTACTCCACCTAAGAGACAAACTTTTCTCAAGTCAATGGTTGTATCTTTCAAGATGCCTCTAAAGTCTATATCCATTCAAAAGCCATGATTTACTCCACCTAAAAGACAAACTTTTCTCAAGTCAATTGTTGTATCTTTCAAGGTGGCCTCCAAAGTCTATATCCATCCAAAAGCCATTATTTCTTCCTACCAAAAAAAGACTTGTTGTAATCATTTTCACACTTCTCTAAGCCTTCTAACGTCTATAATGATCCAAGGGTCCATATCTTTCATATCAATCCAATGGCCCTCATTTCATGAGCTTACACTCCACAATTTTCTATATAAACTAACTCTTTGTCTATGGTGCATATACTTGGCCGAAAATTACACTCTCTCTCTCTAGTGTTCTTCATCTTCTAAGCTTTCATTCTTTCACTCATTCATTCCTTGATTACATACTTGATTTTGAAGAGAGATCATACACACTAGCCAAGTAAAGCTTTATTGTTACTCTTGAGCCTTTCTTACTTGATTCTTATCATTTCCTCAAGAGCCATTTTCTTACTTGAACAATCTGATTTCCAGAACATAAATTGAGCCTAAAAACTTTCATATCTAGCTACTAAAGAGCCAGCCTTTGAGCCTAAACTTATCTCATACCCGGTTATTCTTAGAGCCATTTTTTGAGCTTGTATTTTGTTGATTAAGTTAGTGTGGTGAGCTACAAACCACACGGTGTGTAGAGTTTGGTGTGGTGAGCTATAAACCACACGGTGTGTAAAGTTTGGTGTTTGAGCTACAAAAACACTGGTTGTATGAGTTCCGCTTGACTCGGTTGAACAAGCTATAGTGGAGTGTTTGAAATTCCCAAGTGGGACTTGGGGAGTGGAGTAGGCTTGGGTTAAGCCGAACCACTATAAATCTCTTGCCTCTTTTACTTTCCAGCAATTTCAATTAGCATTGCATTCTCATATCATACATACTTGAAATTGATCATTTAGGTTGCTAGAGTCAAGCTTGTTCAATTAATTGTCAAATCTGATTTTGTGCCCTAATTACATTTGTTTTACAAGTGACATATACATACTTGATCATCTTGCTTGGTTCTTGATCTTAAAGTTATCTACTTGCTTATATCAATTGTCCTTGACTTGCTTGAGCTTATTTGATTGCTTTGTGCTCAAATCTGCCATTAGGAGACCATACAATCATATTAGGATTTTATATGTGATTTGCTCGAATTGATTGTTCTACTTGATTTATATACATCTACACTAGTACTCAATTTGGTATTTAGCTTCCGCTTAGGGTGAAACAAAAAAAAAGGTGACCTAGTCTAAAATTGACTAAGGACACAATTCACCCCCCCTCTTGTGGTGCCATCCGATCCAACACTAGCAAGTTAGAATTTTCAGAGCACTAAATAGAGTACACCGGTCCACATTGATGCTTTGAAAGTGCTCAACTCTCTCCATAGAGGAGCTTTTCACGTTTTGGTGCAAGTTGAGACGTAACTTGGTCTATTCGCGTCTTTACCTTACGAAACGTGGCACGAAGGCTCAACTAGCAAGTTATACTTTTAAGAGCACTAAATAGAGTACAACGGTCCACATTGATGCTTTGGAATTGCTCAACTCTCTCCATAATGGAGCATTTGACGTTTTTGTGCAATTTCAAACATAACTTGGTCTATTCGCATCTTTACCTTACGAAACGTGGCACGAAGGCTCAACTAGCAAGTTAGACTTTTAAGAGCACTAAATAGAGTACAACGGTCCACATTGATGCTTTGGAATTGCTCAACTCTCTCCATAGAGGAGCTTTTCACGTTTTTGTGCAAGTTGAGACGTAACTTGGTCTATTCGCGTCTTTACCTTACGAAACGTGGCACGAAGGCTCAACTAGCAAGTTGGACTTTTAAGAGCACTAAATAGAGTACAACGGTCCACATTGATGCTTTGGAAGTGGTCAACTTTCTCCATAGAGGAGCTTTTCACGTTTTTGCGCAAGTTGAGATGTAACTTGGTCTATTCGCGTCTTTACCTTAAAAAACGTGGCACGAAGGCTCAACTAGCAAGTTAGACTATTAAGAGCACTCAATAGAGTAGAACGGTCCACATTGATGCTTTGGAAGTGCTCAACTCTCTCCATAATGGTGCATTTCACGTTTTTGTGCAATTTCAAACATAACTTGGTCTATTCGCATCTTTACCTTACGAAACGTGGCACGAAGGCTCAACTAGCAAGTTAGACTTTTAAGAGCACTAAGTAGAGTACAACGGTCCACATTCATGCTTTCGAATTGCTCAACTCTCTCCATATTGGAGCATTTCATGTTTTTGTGCAATTTCAAACATAACTTGGTCTATTCGCATCTTTACCTTACGAAACGTGGCACGAAGGCTCAACTAGCAAGTTAGACTTTGAAGAGCACTAAATAGAGTACAACGGTCCACATTGATGCTTTGGAATTGCTCAACTCTCTCCATAGAGGAGCTTTTCACGTTTTTGTGCAATTTGAGATATAACTTGGTCTATTCGCGTCTTTACCTTACGAAACGTGGCACGAAGGCTCAACTAGCAAGTTAGACTTTTAAGAGCACTAAATAGAGTACAACGGTCCACATTGATGCTTTGGAAGTGCTCAACTCTCTGCATAGAGGAGCTTTTCACGTTTTTGTGCAAGTTGAGACGTAACTTGGTCTATTCGCGCCTTTACCTTAAGAAACGTGGCACGAAGGCTCAACTAGCAAGTTAGACTTTTAAGAGCACTCAATAGAGTACAACGGTCCACATTGATGCTTTGGAAGTGCTCAACTCTCTCCATAGAGGAGCTTTTCACGTTTTGGTGCAAGTTGAGACGTAACTTGGTCTATTCGTGTCTTTACATTATGAAACGTGCCACGAAGGCTCAACTAGCAAGTTAGACTTTTAAGAGCAATAAATAGAGTACAACGGTCCACATTGATGCTTTGGAATTGCTCAACTCTCTCCATAGAGGAGCTTTTCACGTTTTTGTGCAAGTTGAGACGTAACTTGGTCTATTCGCATCTTTACCTTACGAAACATGGCACGAAGGCTCAACTAGCAAGTTAGACTTTTAAGAGCACTAAATAGAGTATAACGGTCCACATTGATGCTTTGGAATTGCTCAACTCTCTCCATGGAGGAGCTTTTCACGTTTTTGTGCAAGTTGAGACGTAACTTGGTCTATTCGCGTCTTAACCTTACGAAACGTGCCACGAAGGCTCAACTAGCAAGTTAGACTTTTAAGAGCACTAAATAGAGTACAACGGTCCACATTGATGCTTTGGAATTGCTCAACTCTCTCCATAGAGGAGCTTTTCACACTTTTGTGCAATTTGAGATATAACTTGGTCTATTCGCGTCTTTACCTTACGAAACGTGGCACGAAGGCTCAACTAGCAAGTTAGACTTTTAAGAGCACTAAATAGAGTACAACGGTCCACATTGATGCTTTGGAAGTGCTCAACTCTCTCCATAGAGGAGCTTTTCACGTTTTGGTGCAAGTTGAGACGTAACTTGATCTATTCGCGTCTTTACCTTACGAAACGTGGCACGAAGGCTCAACTAGCAAGTTAGACTTTTTAGAGCACTACATAGAGTACAACGGTCCACATTGATTCTTTGGAATTGCTCAACTCTATCCATAGAGGAGCTTTTTGTTGAATATATGTTTGAGTGATTACAACGGCATGTTTTGATTGAACTTTGATCTATTGATTGTATTGAGAAACCTAGGTGCATATGCCTACTTGATTAGTTTAGGAATTCAAGACTTATATTAAACTAGTTCAATTGTGCTTATTTGATGATTTGATTATTGAACTAACGTGGACTAATTGCAAGAAATCCTAAAAGGGTTTACATAGCATGTCTTGAGTATGATTTGTGTGTAGGGTGACCAAAACGTAAATTGGTCCTAATGTCATCCTTGACCAACATTAGTGAAGGCTTAAATCAGTGTCAAACATGATTAAGAAAGTCAATTTCGTGGTCAACATAAGTCAAGTTTTGCCAAAGATGTCTTGGAGCTTAATTGGGATCAATTGAAGTAAAATTAACTTTCTAGTCAAAGTCAGAATCGACGGACGTGACGTGGCAGCTGACATGGCATTGTTGACATGGCATTAATGAAATGGCATTGATGACATGGCAAAGAAGACAAGTTAACCATAGTTACATCTTAACTAGAAGACTTGGAGCCAAAAAGAGAAGAGAGGGAAAAGTTAATTTGAAAGGAGGAGACAAGAGGTACAACAAGTCTTATGACAAGTTTTTCTCTTCACATGTGTGAGAAGCTTTATTTCAAAACCATTTCTCTTTCCGACCAAGACACTCCACATCCAATGGATCATACTCTCTCTACATCAAAATCACATTTTAATCCAATGGCCAAAGATTCAAGCTTTATTCTTATCTCTCCCACTTTACATCCTATGGCCAAAATTGAATCTTCATTTGATCCAAAGACCATGATTTACTCCACCTAAGAGACAAACTTTTCTCAAGTCAATGGTTGTATCTTTCAAGATGCCTCTAAAGTCTATATCCATCCAAAAGCCATGATTTACTCCACCTAAAAGACAAACTTTTCTCAAGTCAATTGTTGTATCTTTCAAGGTGGCCTCCAAAGTCTATATCCATCCAAAAGCCATTATTTCTTCCTACCAAAAAAGACTTGTTGTAATCATTTTCACACTTGTCTAAGCCTTCTAACGTCTATAATGATCCAAGGGTCCATATCTTTCATATCAATCCAATGGCCCTCATTTCATGAGCTTACACTCTACAATTTCTATAAAAACTAACTCTTTGTCTATGGTGCATTGACTTGGCCGAAAATTACTCTTTCTCTCTTAAGTGTTCTTCATCTCTCAAGCTTTTATTCTTTCACTCATTCATTTCTTGATTACATACTTGATTTTGAAGAGAGATCATATACACTAGCCAAGCAAAGCTTTATTGTTCCTCTTGAGCCTTTCTTACTTGATTCTTATCATTTCCGCAAGAGCCATTTTCTTGCTTGAACAATCTGATTTCCAGAACATAAAAGGCCATTCTGAAACTTTCATTTCATACTTTTGAGCCTTCATCACTTGATTCAAGCTAGTTGCTACATATTCAAGGTCCACAAACCCTAGCAACTAAAATACTACAAAGCTGTCCAGATTTTCACCATACCATATCCAGCTACCTAAGAGCCTCATTTGAGCCTAAACACTTCCATATCTAGCTACTCAAAGAGCCATACCTTGAGCTTAAACTACTTCTCTACCCGGCTGCCATAAAGAGCCTATTTGAGAGTTCAACTTGTTAATTTGTGTTCTCGGTGAGACCGAGGTGTATTGTTGATAAGAGTTTGTGTGGTGAGCTATAAACCACACGGTGTGTAAAGTTTGGTGTTTGAGCTACAAAAACACTGGTTGTATGAGTTCCGCTTGACTCGGTTGAACAAGCTATATTGGAGTGTTTGAAATTCCCAAGTGGGACTTGGGGAGTGGAGTAGGCTTGGGTTAAGCCGAACCACTATAAATCTCTTTGCCCTCTTTACTTTACAGCAATTTCATGTTAGCATATCATACTTGCATTGCATACTTGAAATTGGACATCTAGGGTGATAGAATCAAGCTTGTGCATACATTTGTTGAATCTGATTTTGTGCTTCATTATAACTTGTTTTGGTGTGCGATATTCATTTTGATCATTTGACTTGATTCTTGTTGTTAAGTTTGATTTATGTGATTATCTTTGTATACATTTATATTCAACTTATTTAAATTGCTTCCGCCTAGGGTGAAACTCAATTGAAATACAAAAAGAGGTGACTTAGTCTAAATTTGATTAAGATCACAATTCACCCCCCCTCTTGTGGTGCCATCCGATCCAACAAGTGGTATCGAAGCTTGTGTTCCCTTGCATATAGAAGTAATTTTCTTGTGCATTATTAGTGATTTATATGATGACATCTACTAGTGGTAGACATGATCATGTGTTAGAGGGTCAATCTAGTGGTAGACCTCCATTCTTTAATGGAGAAGACTATGATCATTGGAAGATGAGAATGAAACTTTATTTCATGTCTCTTGATATTGATTTGTGGTATGTTATAGAAGATGGATCTTATGAGCCTACCATCACCACCAAGATCGGTGATGTCGAAAAAGAGCTTTCAAAACCTAGGGATAAATGGGATGAACATGATAAGAAGAAGATGTCTTTAAATGCTAAAGCTATGTCTATCTTGTTTAATGCATTAAATCAAGTTGACGCTAAACATATTTCTACATACATTTCGGCTAAAGACATGTGGACTAGGTTAGAGATGAAGCATGAGGACACTAATCAAGTAAATGAGTCAAGGATTAACATGCTCATGCATTCATATGAACTGTTTACCATGCATCCAAATGAATCCATTGTCGAAATGGATATAAGACTAACTCAGATTTTGAATTCTCTTGAATCTTTAGGAAAGACTCTCTCCAATCAAGAAAAGGTGCAAAAATACTTGAGAAGTCTTCCAGAAGCATGGGATGCCAAAGTCACAGCCATCCAAGAAGCTAAAGACCTCAAAATCTTGAAGTTGGATGAGCTGGTCGGTTCCTTGATGGTGTATGAAACAAACATGAAGGCAAGAGAAGCCCAAAAGGAGGACACCAAAAAGAAGAGTCTAGCTTTTACCTCCAAGGGTGATAGTGGAGATGACTTGAGTGATTCGGACTCCGAAAGCTCTTCAAGTAAGGATGAGGTTGCTAGATTTTGCTTGATGGCCAAAGGAAACTCATCCGATCCGGATGAGGAGGTAAATTCTTTTGATCATGATGATGATGATGTATCTATTGATGATTTGCTTTCCTTACTTAATGGCATGAATGCTAAGAATAGGAAAATGCATAAGGAAAAGAAACAATTGAAAAATGAGATTGAGTGTTTAAATGCTAAGGTAGAAGAGCATGAAAAGACCATTGATGAACTTAATGCTAAATATGATGAAAAATGTGATATGCTTGCTGCCATGTGTGCTAATGACATGTCTAAATGTGATCATGAACCTTTGATTGAAGATTTGCAATTTAGACTTAGTACCTTGCAAGAAGAGTATGATGATTTGAAATTGATAGCTATTGTGCCTAATGAGAACCAAGAGTCCCATGTTGACTCTAGTGTTCAAGATGAGTTGGACGCATTAAAAATGAGATATGAGGAACTAGAGAAATCTTTCTCTAAGTTTAGTATGGGATCATCTAGACTTGATTCACTTCTTTCATGCCTTAGACAATCTCTTGACAAATCTGGTCTAGGCTACATTAATGACGATGTGAAGTTAAAAAAATGTGATTTGCATGATATTTCTACAACTTTTGTATCACATGGTTACTTGGATTCTTTGAATGATAAGGAGGATAAGTGCTTACCTATGAAACTGAATTTTCCTCCTCCTAACTATAATCATTTGAATGATATGCATGCTAGTACTTCAAAATCACATCATGAGCATGCTACATATCTCCAGCCCGTAGGGCGTAAAGCAATTCTTATTGGGAATATGCTATTTGAGCCTTGGAAGAATGGAAGTAAATCTGGTCATATGAGACCCTTAAGGTTCCCTAAGAAACAAGGGCAATCCGTGGCTTATTATAGGAGACCTAGGGTATCACAAGGTCATATGTATGTTAGAACTTCATTTCATACTTCACAGAATGCATACATGCATGACTTGAATGCCAAGATTCATCCAAAGTTTCAATATCTGTTTGGCAAGAGAGTTGTGCAAATGTGGGTTCCTAAGGGAACTAAAGTTGTTGGTGCTAACCTCCTAGGACCCAAAAGAAATTGGGTACCTAAAGTGAGTTGAACTTGTGTAGGTGTGCTTGAAAGTCAAATCTTCTAGAGCTTCAAAGTGGTAGTTGATTGTGGGTTGATTATTTGGTTTGATGATTCTAAGAGTGAAATAAGAAATGCCATGAATGAGTGCTTACTTATAGGTCGTAGAGATGGTGATATGTACACTCTTGATTTAAATGATTTGAATGATTGCAAAGTGAAGTGCTTGATTTCTAACATTTGTGATGTGAATATTTGGCATAGAAGATTAGGTCATGTAGGAATCTCTACAATTGAAAAATTAGTTAAAAAGAGCCTAGTTAGAGGCATTCCATCTTTGAACTTTGATGTGTATGATGTATGTGAGCCTTACATTAAAGGAAAACATGCTAGGGAGTCTTTTAAATCAAAATCTCAGATTTCATCTACCAGAGTTTTAGAGCTTTTGCATCTTGATTTGTTTGGTCCAAGTAGAGTTAAGAGTCTAGGTGGTAGATCATATGCATTTGTGATTGTTGATGACTATCCTAGATATACTTGGGTGATTTTCCTTGCACATTAGCATGAGACCATTCATGAGTTTTCAAAACTTATCAAAAGGCTTCAAAATGAAAAGAACATGAGCATTAGCAAGATTAGGAGTGATCATGGAGGAGAATTTGATAATCATGCATTCATTGATCTATGTGATGAATATGGCATTAGACATGATTTCTCGTCACCTAGGACACCCCAACAAAATGGGGTAGTAGAAAGGAAAAATAGAACCTTACAAGAAATTGCTAGGACCATGCTTGTTGAACATGATTTGCCTAAGTTCTTATGGACTGAGGCCATTAATTGTGCATGCTATATTGTAAATAGGTTGTCTATTAGAAAGAAAATCAATAAGACACCTTATGAGATTTGGAATGATAGAAAACCTAGAGTTGACTACTTTAGGGTATTTGGATGCAAGTGTTATGTTTTGAACACTAAGGATGATTTAGATAAATTTGATGCAAAATCTACTCCTTGTGTGTTTGTTGGATATTCTTTGACTTCTAGGGCTTATAGAGTATATAATCCAAAATCTAGAAAAATAGAAGAGTCCATTCATGTTAAATTTATTGAAACTCTTGCATTTGACCCCTTGCTTGAGCATGATGATATTGAGATAGGTTTGGAGAAGTTGAGCATAAATGATGATGAGGATGACTCTCCTACACCTAAGATTGATAAATCAAGCAAAGAAGGAGCAAAAGAGCATGTGGAAACTATAAATGGAGAAGAACTAGTGGCTGGTGGTGTGCAACCAGCAAGCTTGGATGAAAACCAAGTTGAGCCCGTGAGCTCGATAAATGAAAATCAAAGTGAACTAGCTCCTACATCGTGGTTGCAAGTGAGAGACAAGCACAAGCATCCCAAACAGCTCATTATTGGTGATTTGCACCAAGGGGTAAGAACTCGTAGATCTCACTTAACTTCTAATGTTGGTGATATGCATGAGGTAGATAATGTGAATGATAATGTGGCTGAAAATTTGATGGATAATGCTTCGATTGTTGATGTGAATGGTTCATGTGCCTTGATCTCTCAAGTAGAACCTAGGAATATTGATGATGCTTTGCTTGATGCTAAATGGATTATTGCTATGCAAGATGAGTTGAATCAATTTACTAGGAATGAAGTTTGGCATCTAGTTCCAAGACCTAAAGACCAAACCATAATTGGAATTAAATGGGTGTTTAAGAACAAAATGAATGAAGATGGTGAAGTTATTAGAAACAAGGCTAGGTTGGTTGCACAAGGGTACAACCAAGAAGAAGGGATTGACTATGAAGAAACATTTGCACCCGTAGCTAGGTTAGAAGCTATTAGGTTGCTTATGGCATTTGCATGTTTCAAAGGTTTTAAACTTTATCAAATGGATGTCAAAAGCGCATTTTTGAATGGTTTTATCAATGAGAATGTGCATGTAAAGCAACCACCTGGATTTGAAGATCCTAACTTTCCAAACCATGTTTATAAATTGACAAAGGCTTTGTATGGTTTGAAACAAGCACCTAGGGCATGGTATGATAGACCTTCCTCATTCTTAATTCAAAATGGTTTTAAAAGAGGAAGAATTGATAGCACTTTGTTGTTAAAGGAAAAGGTCATGACATGCTTATTGTTCAAATATATGTAGATGACATTATATTTGGTGCTACTAATGAGGCTATGTGCAAAGAGTTTGAGTCTTGCATGAAAAATGAATTTGAGATGTCTATGATGGGTGAACTTACATTCTTTTTAGGGCTGCAAGTTAAACAAACTAAGAAAGGTATACATATTAGTCAAACTAAATATATTCATGATATGCTTAAAAAGTTTGGTTTTGATTCTTTGAACCCTTCTCCTACTCCCATGAGTGTGACAATTAAACTTGAAAAGGATGAAGATGGACAACCTTATGATTCTAAAATGTATAGGTCCATGATTGGTTCACTTTTATATTTGGCATCTAGTAGACCCGACATCATGTTTAGTGTATGCATGTGTGCTAGATTTCAAAGTCAACCTATGCATTCTCATTTCCTAGCGGTTAAGAGAATATTTAGGTACCTTAGGCATACATCAACTCTTGGCATATGGTATGATAAAAATTCTTTGTTTGATTTACATGCATATAGTGATGCCGACTTTGCTGGATGTAAGATAAATAGGAAGAGTACTTCGGGTACATGCCAATTCCTAGGGAGTATGCTTATCTCTTGGTTCTCCAAGAAACAACCTTGTGTTGCCCTATCTACCACCGAAGCCGAATATATGGCTATAGGGAGTTGTTGTGCTCAACTCTTATGGATTAGACAACAACTAAATGATTTTGGACTTAAATTGAAAGATATTCCTATATATTGTGATAATACTAGTGCCATTTGCCTTTCTAAAAATCCGGTGCATCATTCTAAGGCTAAACATATTGAAATTAGGCATCATTTAATTAGAGACCATGTGACTCAAGGGACAATTAAATTAGATTATGTGGACACAATGAACCAACTTGCGGACATACTAACGAAACCTCTAAACCAAGAGAGATTTTAATTTTTAAGAGGTAATCTTGGCATGAGAATGAGTCCTTGATATGTGTATGAATTTTATGCATTGCTTATATTGAACATCTTTTGGATGCATTTACAAAATAAAGGGGGAGAAATATACTTTGAACGTTAAAGTTTGGTATGCATAGGTTAAGGGGGAGGAACTTGAATGTCATATTGTATAGATCTTGCCTATTGATACTTTACTTGTCTTGAATTGCAATTCCCTTGTGTTTATTGAAACATATGCTTATAGGAAGTTTATTTGTGTGAAGCATAATGTGAGGGGGAGAGTTTCTCATGTGAATTAAAGAAAATAGCTCAAAGTTACATAAGTTATTTTGTAATCATCAAAAGGGGGAGAATGTTGAATATATGTTTGAGTGATTACAACGGCATGTTTTGATTGAACTTTGATCTATTGATTGTATTGAGAAACCTAGGTGCATATGCCTACTTGATTAGTTTAGGAATTCAAGACTTATATTAAACTAGTTCAATTGTGCTTATTTGATGATTTGATTATTGAACTAACGTGGACTAATTGCAAGAAATCCTAAAAGGGTTTACATAGCATGTCTTGAGTATGATTTGTGTGTAGGGTGACCAAAACGTAAATTGGTCCTAATGTCATCCTTGACCAACATTAGTGAAGGCTTAAATCAGTGTCAAACATGATTAAGAAAGTCAATTTCGTGGTCAACATAAGTCAAGTTTTGCCAAAGATGTCTTGGAGCTTAATTGGGATCAATTGAAGTAAAATTAACTTTCTAGTCAAAGTCAGAATCGACGGACGTGACGTGGCAGCTGACATGGCATTGTTGACATGGCATTAATGAAATGGCATTGATGACATGGCAAAGAAGACAAGTTAACCATAGTTACATCTTAACTAGAAGACTTGGAGCCAAAAAGAGAAGAGAAGGAAAAGTTAATTTGAAAGGAGGAGACAAGAGGTACAACAAGTCTTATGACAAGTTTTTCTCTTCACATGTGTGAGAAGCTTTATTTCAAAACCATTTCTCTTTCCGACCAAGACACTCCACATCCAATGGATCATACTCTCTCTACATCAAAATCACATTTTAATCCAATGGCCAAAGATTCAAGCTTTATTCTTATCTCTCCCACTTTACATCCTATGGCCAAAATTGAATCTTCATTTGATCCAAAGACCATGATTTACTCCACCTAAGAGACAAACTTTTCTCAAGTCAATGGTTGTATCTTTCAAGATGCCTCTAAAGTCTATATCCATCCAAAAGCCATGATTTACTCCACCTAAAAGACAAACTTTTCTCAAGTCAATTGTTGTATCTTTCAAGGTGGCCTCCAAAGTCTATATCCATCCAAAAGCCATTATTTCTTCCTACCAAAAAAGACTTGTTGTAATCATTTTCACACTTGTCTAAGCCTTCTAACGTCTATAATGATCCAAGGGTCCATATCTTTCATATCAATCCAATGGCCCTCATTTCATGAGCTTACACTCTACAATTTCTATAAAAACTAACTCTTTGTCTATGGTGCATTGACTTGGCCGAAAATTACTCTTTCTCTCTTAAGTGTTCTTCATCTCTCAAGCTTTTATTCTTTCACTCATTCATTTCTTGATTACATACTTGATTTTGAAGAGAGATCATATACACTAGCCAAGCAAAGCTTTATTGTTCCTCTTGAGCCTTTCTTACTTGATTCTTATCATTTCCTCAAGAGCCATTTTCTTGCTTGAACAATCTGATTTCCAGAACATAAAAGGCCATTCTGAAACTTTCATTTCATACTTTTGAGCCTTCATCACTTGATTCAAGCTAGTTGCTACATATTCAAGGTCCACAAACCCTAGCAACTAAAATACTACAAAGCTGTCCAGATTTTCACCATACCATATCCAGCTACCTAAGAGCCTCATTTGAGCCTAAACACTTCCATATCTAGCTACTCAAAGAGCCATACCTTGAGCTTAAACTACTTCTCTACCCGGCTGCCATAAAGAGCCTATTTGAGAGTTCAACTTGTTAATTTGTGTTCTCGGTGAGACCGAGGTGTATTGTTGATAAGAGTTTGTGTGGTGAGCTATAAACCACACGGTGTGTAAAGTTTGGTGTTTGAGCTACAAAAACACTGGTTGTATGAGTTCCGCTTGACTCGGTTGAACAAGCTATATTGGAGTGTTTGAAATTCCCAAGTGGGACTTGGGGAGTGGAGTAGGCTTGGGTTAAGCCGAACCACTATAAATCTCTTTGCCCTCTTTACTTTACAGCAATTTCATGTTAGCATATCATACTTGCATTGCATACTTGAAATTGGACATCTAGGGTGATAGAATCAAGCTTGTGCATACATTTGTTGAATCTGATTTTGTGCTTCATTATAACTTGTTTTGGTGTGCGATATTCATTTTGA
This sequence comes from Tripterygium wilfordii, assembly GCF_013401445.1. Classification (NCBI taxonomy): domain Eukaryota; kingdom Viridiplantae; phylum Streptophyta; class Magnoliopsida; order Celastrales; family Celastraceae; genus Tripterygium; species Tripterygium wilfordii. Next base: position 42,610 of record NW_024056341.1, on the reverse strand, counting down.
TCATTTGACTTGATTCTTGTTGTTAAGTTTGATTTATGTGATTATCTTTGTATACATTTATATTCAACTTATTTAAATTGCTTCCGCCTAGGGTGAAACTCAATTGAAATACAAAAAGAGGTGACTTAGTCTAAATTTGATTAAGATCACAATTCACCCCCCCTCTTGTGGTGCCATCCGATCCAACACTTTTCACGTTTTTGTGCAAGTTGAGACGTAACTTGGTCTATTCGCGTCTTTACCTTACGAAACGTGGCACGAACGCTCAACTAGCAAGTTAGACTTTTAAGAGCACTAAATAGAGTACAACGGTCCACATTGATGCTTTGGAATTGCTCAACTCTCTCCATTGAGGAGCTTTTCACGTTTTTGTGCAAGTTGAGACGTAACTTGGTCTACTCGCGTCTTTACCTTACGAAACGTGGCACGAAGGCTCAACTAGCAAGTTAGACTTTTAAGAGCACTAAATAGAGTACAACGGTCCACATTGATGCTTTGGAATTGCCCAACTCTCTCCATAGAGGAGCTTTTCACGTTTTTCTGCAATTTGAGATATAACTTGGTCTATTCGCGTCTTTACCTTACGAAACGTGGCACGAAGGCTCAACTAGCAAGTTAGACTATTAAGAGCACTAAATAGAGTACAACGGTCCACATTGATGCTTTGGAAGTGCTCAACTCTATCCATAGAGGAGCTTTTCACGTTTTTGTGCAATTTGAGATATAACTTGGTCTATTCGCGTCTTTACCTTACGAAACGTGGCACGAAGGCTCAACTAGCAAGTTAGACTTTCAAGAGCACTAAATAGAGTACAACGGTCCACATTCATGCTTTGGAATTGCTCAACTCTCTCCATAATGGAGCATTTCACGTTTTTGTGCAATTTCACACATAACTTGGTCTATTCGCATCTTTACCTTACGAAACGTGGCACGAAGGCTCAACTAGCAAGTTAGACTTTTAAGAGCACTAAATAGAGTACAACGGTCCACATTGATGCTTTGGAATTCCTCAACTCTCTCCATAGAGGAGCTTTTCACGTTTTTCTGCAATTTGAGATATAACTTGGTCTATTCGCGTCTTTACCTTACGAAACGTGGCACGAAGGCTCAACTAGCAAGTTAGACTTTTAAGAGCACTAAATAGAGTACAACGGTCCACATTGATGCTTTGGAAGTGCTCAACTCTCTCCATAGAGGAGCTTTTCACGTTTTTGTGCAATTTGAGATATAACTTGGTCTATTCGCGTCTTTACCTTACGAAACCTGGCACGAAGGCTCAACTAGCAAGTTAGACTTTTAGGAGCACTCAATAGAGTACAACGGTCCAGATTGATGCTTTGGAAGTGCTCAACTCTCTCCATAGAGGAGCTTTTCATGTTTTTGTGCAATTTGAGACATAACTTGCTCTATTCGCATCTTTACGTTACGAAACGTGGCACGAAGGCTCAACTAGCAAGTTAGACTTTTAAGAGCACTAAATAGAGTACAACGGTCCACATTGATGCTTTGGAAGTGCCCAACTCTCTCCATAGAGGAGCTTTTCACGTTTTTGTGCAAGTTGAGACGTAACTTGGTCTATTCGCGTCTTTACCTTAAAAAACGTGCCACGAAGGCTCAACTAGCGAGTTAGACTTTTAAGAGCACTCAATAGAGTACAAAGGTCCACATTGATGCTTTGGAATTGCTCAACTCTCTCCATAGAGGAGCTTTTCACGTTTTTGTGCAATTTGAGATATAACTTGGTCTATTCGCGTCTTTACCTTACGAAACGTGGCACGAAGGCTCAACTAGCAAGTTAGACTTTCAAGAGCACTAAATAGAGTACAACTGTCCACATTCATGCTTTGGAATTGCTCAACTCTCTCCATTGAGGAGCTTTTCACGTTTTTGTGCAAGTTGAGACGTAACTTGGTCTACTCGCGTCTTTACCTTACGAAACGTGGCACGAAGGCTCAACTAGCAAGTTAGACTTTTAAGAGCACTAAATAGAGTACAACGGTCCACATTGATGCTTTGGAATTGCCCAACTCTCTCCATAGAGGAGCTTTTCACGTTTTTCTGCAATTTGAGATATAACTTGGTCTATTCGCGTCTTTACCTTACGAAACGTGGCACGAAGGCTCAACTAGCAAGTTAGACTATTAAGAGCACTAAATAGAGTACAACGGTCCACATTGATGCTTTGGAAGTGCTCAACTCTATCCATAGAGGAGCTTTTCACGTTTTTGTGCAATTTGAGATATAACTTGGTCTATTCGCGTCTTTACCTTACGAAACGTGGCACGAAGGCTCAACTAGCAAGTTAGACTTTCAAGAGCACTAAATAGAGTACAACGGTCCACATTCATGCTTTGGAATTGCTCAACTCTCTCCATAATGGAGCATTTCACGTTTTTGTGCAATTTCACACATAACTTGGTCTATTCGCATCTTTACCTTACGAAACGTGGCACGAAGGCTCAACTAGCAAGTTAGACTTTTAAGAGCACTAAATAGAGTACAACGGTCCACATTGATGCTTTGGAATTCCTCAACTCTCTCCATAGAGGAGCTTTTCACGTTTTTCTGCAATTTGAGATATAACTTGGTCTATTCGCGTCTTTACCTTACGAAACGTGGCACGAAGGCTCAACTAGCAAGTTAGACTTTTAAGAGCACTAAATAGAGTACAACGGTCCACATTGATGCTTTGGAAGTGCTCAACTCTCTCCATAGAGGAGCTTTTCACGTTTTTGTGCAATTTGAGATATAACTTGGTCTATTCGCGTCTTTACCTTACGAAACCTGGCACGAAGGCTCAACTAGCAAGTTAGACTTTTAGGAGCACTCAATAGAGTACAACGGTCCAGATTGATGCTTTGGAAGTGCTCAACTCTCTCCATAGAGGAGCTTTTCATGTTTTTGTGCAATTTGAGACATAACTTGCTCTATTCGCATCTTTACGTTACGAAACGTGGCACGAAGGCTCAACTAGCAAGTTAGACTTTTAAGAGCACTAAATAGAGTACAACGGTCCACATTGATGCTTTGGAAGTGCCCAACTCTCTCCATAGAGGAGCTTTTCACGTTTTTGTGCAAGTTGAGACGTAACTTGGTCTATTCGCGTCTTTACCTTAAAAAACGTGCCACGAAGGCTCAACTAGCGAGTTAGACTTTTAAGAGCACTCAATAGAGTACAAAGGTCCACATTGATGCTTTGGAATTGCTCAACTCTCTCCATAGAGGAGCTTTTCACGTTTTTGTGCAATTTGAGATATAACTTGGTCTATTCGCGTCTTTACCTTACGAAACGTGGCACGAAGGCTCAACTAGCAAGTTAGACTTTCAAGAGCACTAAATAGAGTACAACTGTCCACATTCATGCTTTGGAATTGCTCAACTCTCTCCATAATGGAGCATTTCACGTTTTTGTGCAATTTCACACATAACTTGGTCTATTCGCATCTTTACCTTACGAAACGTGGCACGAAGGCTCAACTAGCAAGTTAGACTTTTAAGAGCACTAAATAGAGTACAACGGTCCACATTAATGCTTTGGAAGTGCTCAACTCTCTCCATAGAGGAGCTTTTCACGTTTTGGTCCAAGTTGAGACGTAACTTGGTCTATTCGCGTCTTTACCTTACGAAACGTGGCACGAAGGCTCAACTAGCAAGTTAGACTTTTAAGAGCACTCAATAGAGTACAACGGTCCACATTGATGCTTTTGAAGTGCTCAACTCTCTCCATAGAGGAGCTTTTCACGTTTTGGTGCAAGTTGAGACGTAACTTGGTCTATTCGCGTCTTTACCTTACGAAACGTGGCACGAAGGCTCAACTAGCAAGTTAGACTTTTAAGAGCACTCAATAGAGTACAACGGTCCACATTGATGCTTCGGAAGTGCTCAACTCTCTCCATAGAGGAGCTTTTCACGTTTTGGTGCAAGTTGAGACGTAACTTGGTCTATTCGCGTCTTTACCTTACGAAACGTGGCATTAAGGCTCAACTAGCAAGTTAGACATCTAAGAGCACTAAATAGAGTACAACGGTCCACATTGATGCTTTGGAAGTGCTCAACTCTCTCCATGGAGGAGCTTTTCATGTTTTTGTGCAATTTGAGACATAACTTGCTCTATTCGCATCTTTACGTTACGAAACGTGGCACGAAGGCTCAACTAGCAAGCTAGACTTTTAAGAGCACTAAAAAGAGTACAACGGTCCACATTGATGCTTTGGAAGTGCCCAACTCTCTCCATAGAGGAGCTTTTCACGTTTTTGTGCAAGTTGAGACGTAACTTGGTCTATTCGCGTCCTTACCTTAAAAAACGTGCCACGAAGGCTCAACTAGCGAGTTAGACTTTTAAGAGCACTCAATAGAGTACAAAGGTCCACATTGATGCTTTGGAAGTGCTCAACTCTCTCCATAGAGGAGCTTTTCACGTTTTTGTGCAATTTGAGATATAACTTGGTCTATTCACGTCTTTACCTTACGAAACGTGGCACGAAGGCTCAACTAGCAAGTTAGACTTTTAAGAGCAGTAAATAGAGTATAACGGTCCACATTCATGCTTTGGAATTGCTCAACTCTCTCCATAATGGAGCTTTTCACATTTTTGTGCAATATGAGATATAACTTGGTCTATTCGCGTCTTTACCTTAAGAAACGTGGCACGAAGGCTCAACTAGCAAGTTAGAATTTTCAGAGCACTAAATAGAGTACACCGGTCCACATTGATGCTTTGAAAGTGCTCAACTCTCTCCATAGAGGAGCTTTTCACGTTTTGGTGCAAGTTGAGACGTAACTTGGTCTATTCGCGTCTTTACCTTACGAAACGTGGCACGAAGGCTCAACTAGCAAGTTATACTTTTAAGAGCACGAAATAGAGTACAACGGTCCACATTGATGCTTTGGAATTGCTCAACTCTCTCCATAATGGAGCATTTGACGTTTTTGTGCAATTTCAAACATAACTTGGTCTATTCGCATCTTTACCTTACGAAACGTGGCACGAAGGCTCAACTAGCAAATTAGACTTTTAAGAGCACTAAATAGAGTACAACGGTCCACATTGATGCTTTGGAATTGCTCAACTCTCTCCATAGAGGAGCTTTTCACGTTTTTGTGCAAGTTGAGACGTAACTTGGTCTATTCGCGTCTTTACCTTACGAAACGTGGCACGAAGGCTCAACTAGCAAGTTAGACTTTTCAGAGCACTAAATAGATTACAACGGTCCACATTGATGCTTTGGAATTGCTCAACTCTCTCCATAGAGGAGCTTTTCATGTTTTTGTGCAATTTGAGATATAACTTGGTCTATTCGCGTCTTTACCTTACGAAACGTGGCACGAAGGCTCAACTAGCAAGTTAGACTTTTAAGAGCACTCAATAGAGTACAACGGTCCACATTGATGCTTTGGAAGTGCTCAACTCTCTCCATAGAGGAGCTTTTCACGTTTTGGTGCAAGTTGAGACGTAACTTGGTCTATTCGCGTCTTTACCTTACGAAACGTGGCACGAAGGCTCAACTAGCAAGTTAGACTTTTAAGAGCACGAAATAGAGTACAACGGTCCACATTGATGCTTTGGAAGTGCTCAACTCTCTCTATAGAGGAGTTTTTCACGTTTTTGTGCAAGTTGAGACGTAACTTGGTCTATTCGCGTCTTTATCTTAAGAAACGTGGCACGAAGGCTCAACTAGCAAGTTAGACTTTTAAGAGCACTCAATAGAGTACAATGGTCCACATTGATGCTTTGGAAGTGCTCACCTCTCTCCATAGAGGAGCTTTTCACGTTTTTGTGCAAGTTGAGACGTAACTTGGTCTATTCGCGTCTTTACCTTACGAAACGTGGCACGAAGGCTCAACTAGCAAGTTAGACTTTTGAGAGCACTAAATTGATTACAACGGTCCAAATTGATGCTTTGGAATTGCTCAACTCTCTCCATAGAGGAGCTTTTCACGTTTCTGTGCAATTTGAGATATAACTTGGTCTATTCGCGTCTTTACCTTACGAAACGTGGCACGAAGGCTCAACTAGCAAGTTAGACTTTTAAGAGCACGAAATAGAGTGCAACGGTCCACATTGATGCTTTGGAAGTGCTCAGCTCTCTCCATGGAGGAGCTTTTCATGTTTTTGTGCAATTTGAGACATAACTTGCTCTATTCGCATCTTTACCTTAAAAAACGTGCCACGAAGGCTCAACTAGCGAGTTAGACTTTTAAGAGCACTCAATAGAGTACAAAGGTCCACATTGATGCTTTGGAAGAGCTCAACTCTCTCCATAGAGGAGCTTTTCACGTTTTTGTGCAATTTGAGATATAACTTGGTCTATTCGCGTCTTTACCTTACGAAACGTGGCACGAAGGCTCAACTAGCAAGTTAGACTTTTAAGAGCACTAAATAGAGTACAACGGTCCACATTGATGCTTTGGAAGTGCCCAACTCTCTCCATAGAGGAGCTTTTCACATTTTTGTGCAAGTTGAGACGTAACTTGGTCTATTCGCGTCTTTACCTTAAAAAACGTGCCACGAAGGCTCAACTAGCGAGTTAGACTTTTAAGAGCACTCAATAGAGTACAAAGGTCCACATTGATGCTTTGGAAGTGCTCAACTCTCTCCATAGAGGAGCTTTTCACGTTTTTGTGCAATTTGAGATATAACTTGGTCTATTCGCGTCTTTACCTTACGAAACGTGGCACGAAGGCTCAACTAGCAAGTTAGACTTTTAAGAGCACTAAATAGAGTACAACGGTCCACATTGATGCTTTGGAAGTGCTCAACTCTCTCCATAGAGGAGCTTTTCACGTTTTGGTCCAAGTTGAGACGTAACTTGGTCTATTCGCGTCTTTACCTTACGAAACGTGGCACGAAGGCTCAACTAGCAAGTTAGACTTTTAAGAGCACTAAATAGGGTACAACGGTCCACATTGATGCTTTGGAAGTGCTCAACTCTCTCCATAGAGGAGCTTTTCACGTTTTTGTGCAAGTTGAGACGTAACTTGGTCTATTCGCGTCTTTACCTTACGAAACGTGGCACGAAGGCTCAACTAGCAAGTTAGACTTTTGAGAGCACTAAATAGATTACAACGGTCCACATTGATGCTTTGGAATTGCTCAACTCTCTCCATAGAGGAGCTTTTCACGTTTTTGTGCAATTTGAGATATAACTTGGTCTATTCGCGTCTTTACCTTACGAAACGTGGCACGAAGGCTCAACTAGCAAGTTAGACTTTTAAGAGCACTCAATAGAGTACAACGGTCCACATTGATGCTTTGGAAGTGCTCAACTCTCTCCATAGAGGAGCTTTTCCCGTTTTGGTGCAAGTTGAGACGTAACTTGGTCTATTCGCGTCTTTACCTTACGAAACGTGGCACGAAGGCTCAACTAGCAAGTTAGACTTTTAAGAGCACGAAATAGAGTACAACGGTCCACATTGATGCTTTGGAAGTGCTCAACTCTCTCTATAGAGGAGTTTTTCACGTTTTTGTGCATGTTGAGACGTAACTTGGTCTATTCGCGTCTTTACCTTAAGAAACGTGGCACGAAGGCTCAACTAGCAAGTTAGACTTTTAAGAGCACTCAATAGAGTACAACGGTCCACATTGATGCTATGGAAGTGCTCAACTCTCTCCATAGAGGAGCTTTTCACGTTTTTGTGCAAGTTGAGACGTAACTTGGTCTATTCGCGTCTTTACCTTACGAAACGTGGCACGAAGGCTCAACTAGCAAGTTAGACTTTTGAGAGCACTAAATAGATTACAACGGTCCAAATTGATGCTTTGGAATTGCTCAACTCTCTCCATAGAGGAGCTTTTCACGTTTCTGTGCAATTTGAGATATAACTTGGTCTATTCGCGTCTTTACCTTACGAAACGTGGCACGAAGGCTCAACTAGCAAGTTAGACTTTTAAGAGCACTCAATAGAGTACAACGGTCCACATTGATGCTTTGGAAGTGCTCAACTCTCTCCATAGAGGAGCTTTTCACGTTTTGGTGCAAGTTGAGACGTAACTTGGTCTATTCGCGTCTTTACCTTACGAAACCTGGCACGAAGGCTCAACTAGCAAGTTAGACTTTTGAGAGCACTAAATTGATTACAACGGTCCAAATTGATGCTTTGGAATTTTGCTCAACTCTCTCCATAGAGGAGCTTTTCACGTTTCTGTGCAATTTGAGATATAACTTGGTCTATTCGCGTCTTTACCTTACGAAACGTGGCACGAAGGCTCAACTAGCAAGTTAGACTTTTAAGAGCACGAAATAGAGTACAACGGTCCACATTGATGCTTTGGAAGTGCTCAGCTCTCTCCATGGAGGAGCTTTTCATGTTTTTGTGCAATTTGAGACATAACTTGCTCTATTCGCATCTTTACCTTAAAAAACGTGCCACGAAGGCTCAACTAGCGAGTTAGACTTTTAAGAGCACTAAATAGAGTACAACGGTCCACATTGATGCTTTGGAAGTGCCCAACTCTCTCCATAGAGGAGCTTTTCACGTTTTTGTGCAAGTTGAGACGTAACTTGGTCTATTCGCGTCTTTACCTTAAAAAACGTGCCACGAAGGCTCAACTAGCGAGTTAGACTTTTAAGAGCACTCAATAGAGTACAAAGGTCCACATTGATGCTTTGGAATTGCTCAACTCTCTCCATAGAGGAGCTTTTCACGTTTTTGTGCAATTTGAGATATAACTTGGTCTATTCGCGTCTTTACCTTACGAAACGTGGCACGAAGGCTCAACTAGCAAGTTAGACTTTCAAGAGCACTAAATAGAGTACAACTGTCCACATTCATGCTTTGGAATTGCTCAACTCTCTCCATAATGGAGCATTTCACGTTTTTGTGCAATTTCACACATAACTTGGTCTATTCGCATCTTTACCTTACGAAACGTGGCACGAAGGCTCAACTAGCAAGTTAGACTTTTAAGAGCACTAAATAGAGTACAACGGTCCACATTAATGCTTTGGAAGTGCTCAACTCTCTCCATAGAGGAGCTTTTCACGTTTTGGTCCAAGTTGAGACGTAACTTGGTCTATTCGCGTCTTTACCTTACGAAACGTGGCACGAAGGCTCAACTAGCAAGTTAGACTTTTAAGAGCACTCAATAGAGTACAACGGTCCACATTGATGCTTTTGAAGTGCTCAACTCTCTCCATAGAGGAGCTTTTCACGTTTTGGTGCAAGTTGAGACGTAACTTGGTCTATTCGCGTCTTTACCTTACGAAACGTGGCACGAAGGCTCAACTAGCAAGTTAGACTTTTAAGAGCACTCAATAGAGTACAACGGTCCACATTGATGCTTCGGAAGTGCTCAACTCTCTCCATAGAGGAGCTTTTCACGTTTTGGTGCAAGTTGAGACATAACTTGGTCTATTCGCGTCTTTACCTTACGAAACGTGGCATTAAGGCTCAACTAGCAAGTTAGACATCTAAGAGCACTAAATAGAGTACAACGGTCCACATTGATGCTTTGGAAGTGCTCAACTCTCTCCATCGAGGAGCTTTTCATGTTTTTGTGCAATTTGAGACATAACTTGCTCTATTCGCATCTTTACGTTACGAAACGTGGCACGAAGGCTCAACTAGCAAGCTAGACTTTTAAGAGCACTAAAAAGAGTACAACGGTCCACATTGATGCTTTGGAAGTGCCCAACTCTCTCCATAGAGGAGCTTTTCACGTTTTTGTGCAAGTTGAGACGTAACTTGGTCTATTCGCGTCCTTACCTTAAAAAACGTGCCACGAAGGCTCAACTAGCGAGTTAGACTTTTAAGAGCACTCAATAGAGTACAAAGGTCCACATTGATGCTTTGGAAGTGCTCAACTCTCTCCATAGAGGAGCTTTTCACGTTTTTGTGCAATTTGAGATATAACTTGGTCTATTCACGTCTTTACCTTACGAAACGTGGCACGAAGGCTCAACTAGCAAGTTAGACTTTTAAGAGCAGTAAATAGAGTATAACGGTCCACATTCATGCTTTGGAATTGCTCAACTCTCTCCATAATGGAGCTTTTCACATTTTTGTGCAATATGAGATATAACTTGGTCTATTCGCGTCTTTACCTTAAGAAACGTGGCACGAAGGCTCAACTAGCAAGTTAGAATTTTCAGAGCACTAAATAGAGTACACCGGTCCACATTGATGCTTTGAAAGTGCTCAACTCTCTCCATAGAGGAGCTTTTCACGTTTTGGTGCAAGTTGAGACGTAACTTGGTCTATTCGCGTCTTTACCTTACGAAACGTGGCACGAAGGCTCAACTAGCAAGTTATACTTTTAAGAGCACGAAATAGAGTACAACGGTCCACATTGATGCTTTGGAATTGCTCAACTCTCTCCATAATGGAGCATTTGACGTTTTTGTGCAATTTCAAACATAACTTGGTCTATTCGCATCTTTACCTTACGAAACGTGGCACGAAGGCTCAACTAGCAAATTAGACTTTTAAGAGCACTAAATAGAGTACAACGGTCCACATTGATGCTTTGGAATTGCTCAACTCTCTCCATAGAGGAGCTTTTCACGTTTTTGTGCAAGTTGAGACGTAACTTGGTCTATTCGCGTCTTTACCTTACGAAACGTGGCACGAAGGCTCAACTAGCAAGTTAGACTTTTCAGAGCACTAAATAGATTACAACGGTCCACATTGATGCTTTGGAATTGCTCAACTCTCTCCATAGAGGAGCTTTTCATGTTTTTGTGCAATTTGAGATATAACTTGGTCTATTCGCGTCTTTACCTTACGAAACGTGGCACGAAGGCTCAACTAGCAAGTTAGACTTTTAAGAGCACTCAATAGAGTACAACGGTCCACATTGATGCTTTGGAAGTGCTCAACTCTCTCCATAGAGGAGCTTTTCACGTTTTGGTGCAAGTTGAGACGTAACTTGGTCTATTCGCGTCTTTACCTTACGAAACGTGGCACGAAGGCTCAACTAGCAAGTTAGACTTTTAAGAGCACGAAATAGAGTACAACGGTCCACATTGATGCTTTGGAAGTGCTCAACTCTCTCTATAGAGGAGTTTTTCACGTTTTTGTGCAAGTTGAGACGTAACTTGGTCTATTCGCGTCTTTATCTTAAGAAACGTGGCACGAAGGCTCAACTAGCAAGTTAGACTTTTAAGAGCACTCAATAGAGTACAATGGTCCACATTGATGCTTTGGAAGTGCTCACCTCTCTCCATAGAGGAGCTTTTCACGTTTTTGTGCAAGTTGAGACGTAACTTGGTCTATTCGCGTCTTTACCTTACGAAACGTGGCACGAAGGCTCAACTAGCAAGTTAGACTTTTGAGAGCACTAAATTGATTACAACGGTCCAAATTGATGCTTTGGAATTGCTCAACTCTCTCCATAGAGGAGCTTTTCACGTTTCTGTGCAATTTGAGATATAACTTGGTCTATTCGCGTCTTTACCTTACGAAACGTGGCACGAAGGCTCAACTAGCAAGTTAGACTTTTAAGAGCACGAAATAGAGTGCAACGGTCCACATTGATGCTTTGGAAGTGCTCAGCTCTCTCCATGGAGGAGCTTTTCATGTTTTTGTGCAATTTGAGACATAACTTGCTCTATTCGCATCTTTACCTTAAAAAACGTGCCACGAAGGCTCAACTAGCGAGTTAGACTTTTAAGAGCACTCAATAGAGTACAAAGGTCCACATTGATGCTTTGGAAGAGCTCAACTCTCTCCATAGAGGAGCTTTTCACGTTTTTGTGCAATTTGAGATATAACTTGGTCTATTCGCGTCTTTACCTTACGAAACGTGGCACGAAGGCTCAACTAGCAAGTTAGACTTTTAAGAGCACTAAATAGAGTACAACGGTCCACATTGATGCTTTGGAAGTGCCCAACTCTCTCCATAGAGGAGCTTTTCACATTTTTGTGCAAGTTGAGACGTAACTTGGTCTATTCGCGTCTTTACCTTAAAAAACGTGCCACGAAGGCTCAACTAGCGAGTTAGACTTTTAAGAGCACTCAATAGAGTACAAAGGTCCACATTGATGCTTTGGAAGTGCTCAACTCTCTCCATAGAGGAGCTTTTCACGTTTTTGTGCAATTTGAGATATAACTTGGTCTATTCGCGTCTTTACCTTACGAAACGTGGCACGAAGGCTCAACTAGCAAGTTAGACTTTTAAGAGCACTAAATAGAGTACAACGGTCCACATTGATGCTTTGGAAGTGCTCAACTCTCTCCATAGAGGAGCTTTTCACGTTTTGGTCCAAGTTGAGACGTAACTTGGTCTATTCGCGTCTTTACCTTACGAAACGTGGCACGAAGGCTCAACTAGCAAGTTAGACTTTTAAGAGCACTAAATAGGGTACAACGGTCCACATTGATGCTTTGGAAGTGCTCAACTCTCTCCATAGAGGAGCTTTTCACGTTTTTGTGCAAGTTGAGACGTAACTTGGTCTATTCGCGTCTTTACCTTACGAAACGTGGCACGAAGGCTCAACTAGCAAGTTAGACTTTTGAGAGCACTAAATAGATTACAACGGTCCACATTGATGCTTTGGAATTGCTCAACTCTCTCCATAGAGGAGCTTTTCACGTTTTTGTGCAATTTGAGATATAACTTGGTCTATTCGCGTCTTTACCTTACGAAACGTGGCACGAAGGCTCAACTAGCAAGTTAGACTTTTAAGAGCACTCAATAGAGTACAACGGTCCACATTGATGCTTTGGAAGTGCTCAACTCTCTCCATAGAGGAGCTTTTCCCGTTTTGGTGCAAGTTGAGACGTAACTTGGTCTATTCGCGTCTTTACCTTACGAAACGTGGCACGAAGGCTCAACTAGCAAGTTAGACTTTTAAGAGCACGAAATAGAGTACAACGGTCCACATTGATGCTTTGGAAGTGCTCAACTCTCTCTATAGAGGAGTTTTTCACGTTTTTGTGCATGTTGAGACGTAACTTGGTCTATTCGCGTCTTTACCTTAAGAAACGTGGCACGAAGGCTCAACTAGCAAGTTAGACTTTTAAGAGCACTCAATAGAGTACAACGGTCCACATTGATGCTATGGAAGTGCTCAACTCTCTCCATAGAGGAGCTTTTCACGTTTTTGTGCAAGTTGAGACGTAACTTGGTCTATTCGCGTCTTTACCTTACGAAACGTGGCACGAAGGCTCAACTAGCAAGTTAGACTTTTGAGAGCACTAAATAGATTACAACGGTCCAAATTGATGCTTTGGAATTGCTCAACTCTCTCCATAGAGGAGCTTTTCACGTTTCTGTGCAATTTGAGATATAACTTGGTCTATTCGCGTCTTTACCTTACGAAACGTGGCACGAAGGCTCAACTAGCAAGTTAGACTTTTAAGAGCACTCAATAGAGTACAACGGTCCACATTGATGCTTTGGAAGTGCTCAACTCTCTCCATAGAGGAGCTTTTCACGTTTTGGTGCAAGTTGAGACGTAACTTGGTCTATTCGCGTCTTTACCTTACGAAACCTGGCACGAAGGCTCAACTAGCAAGTTAGACTTTTGAGAGCACTAAATTGATTACAACGGTCCAAATTGATGCTTTGGAATTTTGCTCAACTCTCTCCATAGAGGAGCTTTTCACGTTTCTGTGCAATTTGAGATATAACTTGGTCTATTCGCGTCTTTACCTTACGAAACGTGGCACGAAGGCTCAACTAGCAAGTTAGACTTTTAAGAGCACGAAATAGAGTACAACGGTCCACATTGATGCTTTGGAAGTGCTCAGCTCTCTCCATGGAGGAGCTTTTCATGTTTTTGTGCAATTTGAGACATAACTTGCTCTATTCGCATCTTTACCTTAAAAAACGTGCCACGAAGGCTCAACTAGCGAGTTAGACTTTTAAGAGCACTCAATAGAGTACAAAGGTCCACATTGATGCTTTGGAAGTGCTCAACTCTCTCCATAGAGGAGCTTTTCACGTTTTTGTGCAATTTGAGATATAACTTGGTCTATTCGCGTCTTTACCTTACGAAACGTGGCACGAAGGCTCAACTAGCAAGTTAGACTTTCAAGAGCACTAAATAGAGTACAACGGTCCACATTCATGCTTTGGAATTGCTCAACTCTCTCCATAATGGAGCATTTCACGTTTTTGTGCAATTTCACACATAACTTGGTCTATTCGCATCTTTACCTTACGAAACGTGGCACAAAGGCTCAACTAGCAAGTTAGACTTTTAAGAGCACTAAATAGAGTACAACGGTCCAGATTGATGCTTTGGAATTGCTCAATTCTCTCCATAGAGGAGCTTTTCACGTTTTTGTGCAAGTTGAGACGTAACTTGGTCTATTCGCATCTTTACCTTACGAAACGTGGCTCGAAGGCTCAACTAGCAAGTTAGACTTTTAAGAGCACTAAATAGAGTACAACGGTCCACATTGATGCTTTGGAAGTGCTCAACTCTCTCCATAGAGGAGCTTTTCACGTTTTGGTCCAAGTTGAGACGTAACTTGGTCTATTCGCGTCTTTACCTTACGAAACGTGGCACGAAGGCTCAACTAGCAAGTTAGACTTTTAAGAGCACTAAATAGAGTACAACGGTCCACATTGATGCTTTGGAAGTGCTCAACTCTCTCCATAGAGGAGCTTTTCACGTTTTTGTGCAAGTTGAGACGTAACTTGGTCTATTCGCGTCTTTACCTTACGAAACGTGGCACGAAGGCTCAACTAGCAAGTTAGACTTTTGAGAGCACTAAATAGATTACAACGGTCCACATTGATGCTTTGGAATTGCTAAACTCTCTCCATAGAGGAGCTTTTCACGTTTTTGTGCAATTTGAGATATAACTTGGTCTATTCGCGTCTTTACCTTACGAAACGTGGCACGAAGGCTCAACTAGCAAGTTAGACTTTTAAGAGCACTCAATAGAGTACAACGGTCCACATTGATGCTTTGGAAGTGCTCAACTCTCTCCATAGAGGAGCTTTTCCCGTTTTGGTGCAAGTTGAGACGTAACTTGGTCTATTCGCGTCTTTACCTTACGAAACGTGGCACGAAGGCTCAACTAGCAAGTTAGACTTTTAAGAGCACGAAATAGAGTACAACGGTCCACATTGATGCTTTGGAAGTGCTCAACTCTCTCTATAGAGGAGTTTTTCACGTTTTTGTGCAAGTTGAGACGTAACTTGGTCTATTCGCGTCTTTACCTTAAGAAACGTGGCACGAAGGCTCAACTAGCAAGTTAGACTTTTAAGAGCACTCAATAGAGTACAACGGTCCACATTGATGCTATGGAAGTGCTCAACTCTCTCCATAGAGGAGCTTTTCACGTTTCTGTGCAATTTGAGATATAACTTGGTCTATTCGCGTCGTTACCTTACGAAACGTGGCACGAAGGCTCAACTAGCAAGTTAGACTTTTAAGAGCACTCAATAGAGTACAACGGTCCACATTGATGCTTTGGAAGTGCTCAACTCTCTCCATAGAGGAGCTTTTCACGTTTTGGTGCAAGTTGAGACGTAACTTGGTCTATTCGCGTCTTTACCTTACGAAACCTGGCACGAAGGCTCAACTAGCAAGTTAGACTTTTGAGAGCACTAAATTGATTACAACGGTCCAAATTGATGCTTTGGAATTGCTCAACTCTCTCCATAGAGGAGCTTTTCACGTTTCTGTGCAATTTGAGATATAACTTGGTCTATTCGCGTCTTTACCTTACGAAACGTGGCACGAAGGCTCAACTAGCAAGTTAGACTTTTAAGAGCACGAAATAGAGTACAACGGTCCACATTGATGCTTTGGAAGTGCTCAGCTCTCTCCATGGAGGAGCTTTTCATGTTTTTGTGCAATTTGAGACATAACTTGCTCTATTCGCATCTTTACCTTAAAAAACGTGCCACGAAGGCTCAACTAGCGAGTTAGACTTTTAAGAGCACTCAATAGAGTACAAAGGTCCACATTGATGCTTTGGAAGTGCTCAACTCTCTCCATAGAGGAGCTTTTCACGTTTTTGTGCAATTTGAGATATAACTTGGTCTATTCGCGTCTTTACCTTACGAAACGTGGCACGAAGGCTCAACTAGCAAGTTAGACTTTTAAGAGCACTAAATAGAGTACAACGGTCCACATTGATGCTTTGGAAGTGCCCAACTCTCTCCATAGAGGAGCTTTTCACATTTTTGTGCAAGTTGAGACGTAACTTGGTCTATTCGCGTCTTTACCTTAAAAAACGTGCCACGAAGGCTCAACTAGCGAGTTAGACTTTTAAGAGCACTCAATAGAGTACAAAGGTCCATATTGATGCTTTGGAAGTGCTCAACTCTCTCCATAGAGGAGCTTTTCACGTTTTTGTGCAATTTGAGATATAACTTGGTCTATTCGCGTCTTTACCTTACGAAACGTGGCACGAAGGCTCAACTAGCAAGTTAGACTTTCAAGAGCACTAAATAGAGTACAACGGTCCACATTCATGCTTTGGAATTGCTCAACTCTCTCCATAATGGAGCATTTCACGTTTTTGTGCAATTTCACACATAACTTGGTCTATTCGCATCTTTACCTTACGAAACGTGGCACGAAGGCTCAACTAGCAAGTTAGACTTTTAAGAGCACTAAATAGAGTACAACGGTCCAGATTGATGCTTTGGAATTGCTCAATTCTCTCCATAGAGGAGCTTTTCACGTTTTCGTGCAAGTTGAGACGTAACTTGGTCTATTCGCATCTTTACCTTACGAAACGTGGCTCGAAGGCTCAACTAGCAAGTTAGACTTTTAAGAGCACTAAATAGAGTACAACGGTCCACATTGATGCTTTGGAAGTGCTCAACTCTCTCCATAGAGGAGCTTTTCACGTTTTGGTCCAAGTTGAGACGTAACTTGGTCTATTCGCGTCTTTACCTTACGAAACGTGGCACGAAGGCTCAACTAGCAAGTTAGACTTTTAAGAGCACTAAATAGAGTACAACGGTCCACATTGATGCTTTGGAAGTGCTCAACTCTCTCCATAGAGGAGCTTTTCACGTTTTTGTGCAAGTTGAGACGTAACTTGGTCTATTCGCGTCTTTACCTTACGAAACGTGGCACGAAGGCTCAACTAGCAAGTTAGACTTTTGAGAGCACTAAATAGATTACAACGGTCCACATTGATGCTTTGGAATTGCTCAACTCTCTCCATAGAGGAGCTTTTCACGTTTTTGTGCAATTTGAGATATAACTTGGTCTATTCACGTCTTTACCTTACGAAACGTGGCACGAAGGCTCAACTAGCAAGTTAGACTTTTAAGAGCACTCAATAGAGTACAACGGTCCACATTGATGCTTTGGAAGTGCTCAACTCTCTCCATAGAGGAGCTTTTCCCGTTTTGGTGCAAGTTGAGACGTAACTTGGTCTATTCGCGTCTTTACCTTACGAAACGTGGCACGAAGGCTCAACTAGCAAGTTAGACTTTTAAGAGCACTCAATAGAGTACAACGGTCCACATTGATGCTATGGAAGTGCTCAACTCTCTCCATAGAGGAGCTTTTCACGTTTTTGTGCAAGTTGAGACGTAACTTGGTCTATTCGCGTCTTTACCTTACGAAACGTGGCACGAAGGCTCAACTAGCAAGTTAGACTTTTGAGAGCACTAAATAGATTACAACGGTCCAAATTGATGCTTTGGAATTGCTCAACTCTCTCCATAGAGGAGCTTTTCACGTTTCTGTGCAATTTGAGATATAACTTGGTCTATTCGCGTCTTTACCTTACGAAACGTGGCACGAAGGCTCAACTAGCAAGTTAGACTTTTAAGAGCACTCAATAGAGTACAACGGTCCACATTGATGCTTTGGAAGTGCTCAACTCTCTCCATAGAGGAGCTTTTCACGTTTTGGTGCAAGTTGAGACGTAACTTGGTCTATTCGCGTCTTTACCTTACGAAACCTGGCACGAAGGCTCAACTTGCAAGTTAGACTTTTAAGAGCACTCAATAGAGTACAACGGTCCAGATTGATGCTTTGGAAGTGCTCAACTCTCTCCATAGAGGAGCTTTTCATGTTTTTGTGCAATTTGAGACATAACTTGCTCTATTCGCATCTTTACGTTACGAAACGTGGCACGAAGGCTCAACTAGCAAGTTAGACTTTTAAGAGCACTAAATAGAGTACAACGGTCCACATTGATGCTTTGGAAGTGCCCAACTCTCTCCATAGAGGAGCTTTTCACGTTTTTGTGCAAGTTGAGACGTAACTTGGTCTATTCGCGTCTTTACCTTAAAAAACGTGCCACGAAGGCTCAACTAGCGAGTTAGACTTTTAAGAGCACTCAATAGAGTACAAAGGTCCACATTGATGCTTTGGAAGTGCTCAACTCTCTCCATAGAGGAGCTTTTCACGTTTTTGTGCAATTTGAGATATAACTTGGTCTATTCGCGTCTTTACCTTACGAAACGTGGCACGAAGGCTCAAATAGCAAGTTAGACTTTCAAGAGCACTAAATAGAGTACAACGGTCCACATTCATGCTTTGGAATTGCTCAACTCTCTCCATAATGGAGCATTTCACGTTTTTGTGCAATTTCACACATAACTTGGTCTATTCGCATCTTTACCTTACGAAACGTGGCACGAAGGCTCAACTAGCAAGTTAGACTTTTAAGAGCACTAAATAGAGTACAACGGTCCAGATTGATGCTTTGGAATTGCTCAATTCTCTCCATAGAGGAGCTTTTCACGTTTTTGTGCAAGTTGAGACCTAACTTGGTCTATTCGCATCTTTACCTTACGAAACGTGGCTCGAAGGCTCAACTAGCAAGTTAGACTTTTAAGAGCACTAAATAGAGTACAACGGTCCACATTGATGCTTTGGAAGTGCCCAACTCTCTTTATAGAGGAGTTTTTCACGTTTTTGTGCAAGTTGAGACGTAACTTGGTCTATTCGCGTCTTTACCTTAAGAAACGTGGCACGAAGGCTCAACTAGCAAGTTAGACTTTTAAGAGCACTCAATAGAGTACAACGGTCCACATTGATGCTTCGGAAGTGCTCAACTCTCTCAATAGAGGAGCTTTTCACGTTTTGGTGCAAGTTGAGACGTAACTTGGTCTATTCGCGTCTTTACCTTACGAAACGTGGCATTAAGGCTCAACTAGCAAGTTAGACATCTAAGAGCACTAAATAGAGTACAACGGTCCACATTGATGCTTTGGAAGTGCTCAACTCTCTCCATCGAGGAGCTTTTCATGTTTTTGTGCAATTTGAGACATAACTTGCTCTATTCGCATCTTTACGTTACGAAACGTGGCACGAAGGCTCAACTAGCAAGTTAGACTTTTAAGAGCACTAAATAGAGTACAACGGTCCACATTGATGCTTTGGAAGTGCCCAACTCTCTCCATAGAGGAGCTTTTCACGTTTTTGTGCAAGTTGAGACGTAACTTGGTCTATTCGCGTCTTTACCTTAAAAAACGTGCCACGAAGGCTCAACTAGCGAGTTAGACTTTTAAGAGCACTCAATAGAGTACAAAGGTCCACATTGATGCTTTGGAAGTGCTCAACTCTCTCCATAGAGGAGCTTTTCACGTTTTTGTGCAATTTGAGATATAACTTGGTCTATTCGCGTCTTTACCTTACGAAACGTGGCACGAAGGCTCAAATAGCAAGTTAGACTTTCAAGAGCACTAAATAGAGTACAATGGTCCACATTCATGCTTTGGAATTGCTCAACTCTCTCCATAATGGAGCATTTCACGTTTTTGTGCAATTTCACACATAACTTGGTCTATTCGCATCTTTACCTTACGAAACGTGGCACGAAGGCTCAACTAGCAAGTTAGACTTTTAAGAGCACTAAATAGAGTACAACGGTCCAGATTGATGCTTTGGAATTGCTCAATTCTCTCCATAGAGGAGCTTTTCACGTTTTTGTGCAAGTTGAGACCTAACTTGGTCTATTCGCATCTTTACCTTACGAAACGTGGCTCGAAGGCTCAACTAGCAAGTTAGACTTTTAAGAGCACTAAATAGAGTACAACGGTCCACATTGATGCTTTGGAAGTGCCCAACTCTCTTTATGGAGGAGTTTTTCACGTTTTTGTGCAAGTTGAGACGTAACTTGGTCTATTCGCGTCTTTACCTTAAGAAACGTGGCACGAAGGCTCAACTAGCAAGTTAGACTTTTAAGGGCACTCAATAGAGTACAACGGTCCACATTGATGCTTCGGAAGTGCTCAACTCTCTCAATAGAGGAGCTTTTCACGTTTTGGTGCAAGTTGAGACGTAACTTGGTCTATTCGCGTCTTTACCTTACGAAACGTGGCATTAAGGCTCAACTAGCAAGTTAGACATCTAAGAGCACTAAATAGAGTACAACGGTCCACATTGATGCTTTGGAAGTGCTCAACTCTCTCCATCGAGGAGCTTTTCATGTTTTTGTGCAATTTGAGACATAACTTGCTCTATTCGCATCTTTACGTTACGAAACGTGGCACGAAGGCTCAACTAGCAAGCTAGACTTTTAAGAGCACTAAAAAGAGTACAACGGTCCACATTGATGCTTTGGAAGTGCCCAACTCTCTCCATAGAGGAGCTTTTCACGTTTTTGTGCAAGTTGAGACGTAACTTGGTCTATTCGCGTCTTTACCTTAAAAAACGTGCCACGAAGGCTCAACTAGCGAGTTAGACTTTTAAGAGCACTCAATAGAGTACAAAGGTCCACATTGATACTTTGGAAGTGCTCAACTCTCTCCATAGAGGAGCTTTTCACGTTTTTGTGCAATTTGAGATATAACTTGGTCTATTCGCGTCTTTACCTTATGAAACGTGGCACGAAGGCTCAACTAGCAAGTTAGACTTTTAAGAGCAGTAAATAGAGTACAACGGTCCACATTCATGCTTTGGAATTGCTCAACTCTCTCCATAATGGAGCTTTTCACGTTTTTGTGCAATATGAGATATAACTTGGTCTATTCGCGTCTTTACCTTACGAAACGTGGCAGGAAGGCTCAACTAGCAAGTTAGACTTTTAAGAGCACTCAATAGAGTACAACGGTCCAGATTGATGCTTTGGAAGTGCTCAACTCTCTCCATAGAGGAGCTTTTCACGTTTTTGTGCAACTTGAGTCGAAACTTGGTCTATTCGCGTCTTTACCGTAAGAAACGTGGCACGAAGGCTCAACTAGCAAGTTAGACTTTTAAGAGCACTCAATAGAGTACAACGGTCCACATTGATGCTTCGGAAGTGCTCAACTCTCTCCATAGAGGAGCTTTTCACGTTTTGGTGCAAGTTGAGACGTAACTTGGTCTATTCGCGTCTTTACCTTACGAAACGTGGCACGAAGGCTCAACTAGCAAGTTAGACTTTTAAGAGCACTAAATAGTGTACAACGGTCCACATTGATGCTTTGGAAGTGCTCAACTCTCTCCATAGAGGAGCTTTTCTTGTTTTTGTGCAATTTGAGACATAACTTGCTCTATTCGCATCTTTACGTTACGAAACGTGGCACGAAGGCTCAACTAGCAAGTTAGACTTTTAAGAGCACTAAATAGAGTACAACGGTCCACATTGATGCTTTGGAAGTGCCCAACTCTCTCCATAGAGGAGCTTTTCACGTTTTTGTGCAAGTTGAGACGTAACTTGGTCTATTCACGTCTTTACCTTAAAAAACGTGCCACGAAGGCTCAACTAGCGAGTTAGACTTTTGAGAGCACTCAATAGAGTACAACGGTCCACATTGAGGCTTTGGAAGTGCTCAACTCTCTCCATAATGGTGCATTTCACGTTTTTGTGCAATTTCAAACATAACTTGGTCTATTCGCATCTTTACCTTACGAAACGTGGCACGAAGGCTCAACTAGAAAGTTAGACTTTTAAGAGCACTAAGTAGAGTACAACGGTCCACATTCATGCTTTCGAATTGCTGAACTCTCTCCATATTGGAGGATTTCATGTTTTTGTGTAATTTCAAACATAACTTGGTCTATTCGCATCTTTACCTTACGAAACGTGGCACGAAGGCTCAACTAGCAAGTTAGACTTTGAAGAGCACTAAATAGAGTACAACGGTCCACATTGATGCTTCGGAAGTGCTCAACTCTCTCTATAGAGGAGCTTTTCACGTTTTGGTGCAAGTTGAGACGTAACTTGGTCTATTCGCGTCTTTACCTTACGAAACGTGGCACGAAGGCTCAACTAGCAAGTTAGACTTTTAAGAGCACTAAATAGAGTACAACGGTCCACATTGATGCTTTGGAAGTGCTCAACTCTCTCCATAGAGGAGCTTTTCTTGTTTTTGTGCAATTTGAGACATAACTTGCTCTATTCGCATCTTTACGTTACGAAACGTGGCACGAAGGCTCAACTAGCAAGTTAGACTTTTAAGAGCACTAAATAGAGTACAACGGTCCACATTGATGCTTTGGAAGTGCCCAACTCTCTCCATAGAGGAGCTTTTCACGTTTTTGTGCAAGTTGAGACGTAACTTGGTCTATTCACGTCTTTACCTTAAAAAACGTGCCACGAAGGCTCAACTAGCGAGTTAGACTTTTGAGAGCACTCAATAGAGTACAACGGTCCACATTGAGGCTTTGGAAGTGCTCAACTCTCTCCATAATGGTGCATTTCACGTTTTTGTGCAATTTCAAACATAACTTGGTCTATTCGCATCTTTACCTTACGAAACGTGGCACGAAGGCTCAACTAGAAAGTTAGACTTTTAAGAGCACTAAGTAGAGTACAACGGTCCACATTCATGCTTTCGAATTGCTGAACTCTCTCCATATTGGAGGATTTCATGTTTTTGTGCAATTTCAAACATAACTTGGTCTATTCGCATCTTTACCTTACGAAACGTGGCACGAAGGCTCAACTAGCAAGTTAGACTTTGAAGAGCACTAAATAGAGTACAACGGTCCACATTGATGATTTGGAATTGCTCAACTCTCTCCATAGAGGAGCTTTTCACGTTTTTGTGCAATTTGAGATATAACTTGGTCTATTCGCGTCTTTACCTTACTGAACGTGGCACGAAGGCTCAACTAGCAAGTTAGACTTTTAAGAGCACTAAATAGAGTACAACGGTCCACATTGATGCTTTGGAAGTGCTCAACTCTCTGCATAGAGGAGCTTTTCACGTTTTTATGCAAGTTGAGACGTAACTTGGTCTATTCGCGTCTTTACCTTAAGAAACGTGGCACGAAGGCTCAACTAGCAAGTTAGACTTTTAAGAGCACTCAATAGAGTACAACGGTCCACATTGATGCTTTGGAAGTGCTCAACTCTCTCCATAGAGGAGCTTTTCACGTTTTTGTGCAAGTTGAGACGTAACTTGGTCTATTCGCGTCTTTACCTTACGAAACGTGGCACGAAGGCTCAACTAGCAAGTTAGACTTTTAAGAGCACTAAATAGAGTACAACGGTCCACATTGATGCTTTGGAAGTGCTCAACTCTCTGCATAGAGGAGCTTTTCACGTTTTTGTGCAAGTTGAGACGTAACTTGGTCTATTCGCGTCTTTACCTTAAGAAACGTGGCACGAAGGCTCAACTAGCAAGTTAGACTTTTAAGAGCACTCAATAGAGTACAACGGTCCACATTGATGCTTTGGAAGTGCTCAACTCTCTCCATAGAGGAGCTTTTCACGTTTTTGTGCAATTTGAGATATAACTTGGTCTATTCGCGTCTTTACCTTACTGAACGTGGCACGAAGGCTCAACTAGCAAGTTAGACTTTTAAGAGCACTAAATAGAGTACAACGGTCCACATTGATGCTTTGGAAGTGCTCAACTCTCTGCATAGAGGAGCTTTTCACGTTTTTATGCAAGTTGAGACGTAACTTGGTCTATTCGCGTCTTTACCTTAAGAAACGTGGCACGAAGGCTCAACTAGCAAGTTAGACTTTTAAGAGCACTCAATAGAGTACAACGGTCCACATTGATGCTTTGGAAGTGCTCAACTCTCTCCATAGAGGAGCTTTTCACGTTTTTGTGCAAGTTGAGACGTAACTTGGTCTATTCGCGTCTTTACCTTACGAAACGTGGCACGAAGGCTCAACTAGCAAGTTAGACTTTTAAGAGCACTAAATAGAGTACAACGGTCCACATTGATGCTTTGGAAGTGCTCAACTCTCTGCATAGAGGAGCTTTTCACGTTTTTGTGCAAGTTGAGACGTAACTTGGTCTATTCGCGTCTTTACCTTAAGAAACGTGGCACGAAGGCTCAACTAGCAAGTTAGACTTTTAAGAGCACTCAATAGAGTACAACGGTCCACATTGATGCTTTGGAAGTGCTCAACTCTCTCCATAGAGGAGCTTTTCACGTTTTTGTGCAAGTTGAGATGTAACTTGGTCTATTCGCATCTTTACCTTACGAAACGTGGCTCGAAGGCTCAACTAGCAAGTTAGACTTTTAAGAGCACTAAATAGAGTACAACGGTCCACATTGATGCTTTGGAAGTGCTCAACTCTCTCCATAGAGGAGCTTTTCACGTTTTGGTCCAAGTTGAGACGTAACTTGGTCTATTCGCGTCTTTACCTTACGAAACGTGGCACGAAGGCTCAACTAGCAAGTTAGACTTTTAAGAGCACGAAATAGAGTACAACGGTCCACATTGATGCTTTGGAAGTGCTCAACTCTCTCCATAGAGGAGCTTTTCACTTTTTTGTGCAAGTTGAGACGTAACTTGGTCTATTCGCGTCTTTACCTTAAGAAACATGGCACGAAGGCTCAACTAGCAAGTTAGACTTTTAAGAGCACTCAATAGAGTACAACGGTCCACATTGATGCTTCGGAAGTGCTCAACTCTCTCAATAGAGGAGCTTTTCACGTTTTGGTGCAAGTTGAGACGTAACTTGGTCTATTCGCGTCTTTACCTTACGAAACGTGGCATTAAGGCTCAACTAGCAAGTTAGACATCTAAGAGCACTAAATAGAGTACAACGGTCCACATTGATGCTTTGGAAGTGCTCAACTCTCTCCATCAAGGAGCTTTTCATGTTTTTGTGCAATTTGAGACATAACTTGCTCTATTCGCATCTTTACGTTACGAAACGTGGCACGAAGGCTCAACTAGCAAGCTAGACTTTTAAGAGCACTCAATAGAGTAAAACGGTCCACATTGATGCTTTGGAAGTGCTCAACTCTCTCCATAGAGGAGCTTTTCACGTTTTGGTGCAAGTTGAGACGTAACTTGGTCTATTCGCGTCTTTACCTTAAGAAACGTGGCACGAAGGCTCAACTAGCAAGTTAGACTTTTAAGAGCACTCAATAGAGTACAACGGTCCACATTGATGCTTTGGAAGTGCTCAACTCTCTCCATAGAGGAGCTTTTCACGTTTTTGTGCAAGTTGAGACGTAACTTGGTCTATTCGCATCTTTACCTTACGAAACGTGGCTCGAAGGCTCAACTAGCAAGTTAGACTTTTAAGAGCACTAAATAGAGTACAACGGTCCACATTGATGCTTTGGAAGTGCTCAACTCTCTCCATAGAGGAGCTTTTCACGTTTTGGTCCAAGTTGAGACGTAACTTGGTCTATTCGCGTCTTCAACTTACGAAACGTGGCACGAAGGCTCAACTAGCAAGTTAGACTTTTAAGAGCACTAAATAGAGTACAACGGTCCACATTGATGCTTTGGAAGTGCTCAACTCTCTCCATAGAGGAGCTTTTCACGTTTTTGTGCAAGTTGAGACGTAACTTGGTCTATTCGCGTCTTTACCTTACGAAACGTGGCACGAAGGCTCAACTAGCAAGTTAGACTTTTGAGAGCACTAAATAGATTACAACGGTCCACATTGATGCTTTGGAATTGCTCAACTCTCTCCATAGAGGAGCTTTTCACGTTTTTGTGCAATTTGAGATATAACTTGGTCTATTCGCGTCTTTACCTTACGAAACGTGGCACGAAGGCTCAACTAGCAAGTTAGACTTTTAAGAGCACTCAATAGAGTACAACGGTCCACATTGATGCTTTGGAAGTGCTCAACTCTCTCCATAGAGGAGCTTTTCACGTTTTGGTGCAAGTTGAGACGTAACTTGGTCTATTCGCGTCTTTACCTTACGAAACGTGGCACGAAGGCTCAACTAGCAAGTTAGACTTTTAAGAGCACGAAATAGAGTACAACGGTCCACATTGATGCTTTGGAAGTGCTCAACTCTCTCTATAGAGGAGCTTTTCACTTTTTTGTGCAAGTTGAGACGTAACTTGGTCTATTCGCGTCTTTACCTTAAGAAACATGGCACGAAGGCTCAACTAGCAAGTTAGACTTTTAAGAGCACTCAATAGAGTACAACGGTCCACATTGATGCTTCGGAAGTGCTCAACTCTCTCAATAGAGGAGCTTTTCACGTTTTGGTGCAAGTTGAGACGTAACTTGGTCTATTCGCGTCTTTACCTTACGAAACGTGGCATTAAGGCTCAACTAGCAAGTTAGACATCTAAGAGCACTAAATAGAGTACAACGGTCCACATTGATGCTTTGGAAGTGCTCAACTCTCTCCATCGAGGAGCTTTTCATGTTTTTGTGCAATTTGAGACATAACTTGCTCTATTCGCATCTTTACGTTACGAAACGTGGCACGAAGGCTCAACTAGCAAGCTAGACTTTTAAGAGCACTAAATAGAGTACAACGGTCCACATTGATGCTTTGGAAGTACTCAACTCTCTCCATAGAGGAGCTTTTCACGTTTTGGTGCAGGTTGAGACGTAACTTGGTCTATTCGCGTCTTTACCTTAAGAAACGTGGCACGAAGGCTCAACTAGCAAGTTAGACTTTTAAGAGCACTCAATAGAGTACAATGGTCCACATTGATGCTTTGGAAGTGCTCAACTCTCTCCATAGAGGAGCTTTTCACGTTTTTGTGCAAGTTGAGACGTAACTTGGTCTATTCGCATCTTTACCTTACGAAACGTGGCTCGAAGGCTCAACTAGCAAGTTAGACTTTTAAGAGCACTAAATAGAGTACAACGGTCCACATTGATGCTTTGGAAGTGCTCAACTCTCTCCATAGAGGAGCTTTTCACGTTTTGGTCCAAGTTGAGACGTAACTTGGTCTATTCGCGTCTTCAACTTACGAAACGTGGCACGAAGGCTCAACTAGCAAGTTAGACTTTTAAGAGCACTAAATAGAGTACAACGGTCCACATTGATGCTTTGGAAGTGCTCAACTCTCTCCATAGAGGAGCTTTTCACGTTTTTGTGCAAGTTGAGACGTAACTTGGTCTATTCGCGTCTTTACCTTACGAAACGTGGCACGAAGGCTCAACTAGCAAGTTAGACTTTTCAGAGCACTAAATAGATTACAACGGTCCACATTGATGCTTTGGAATTGCTCAACTCTCTCCATAGAGGAGCTTTTCACGTTTTTGTGCAATTTGAGATATAACTTGGTCTATTCGCGTCTTTACCTTACGAAACGTGGCACGAAGGCTCAACTAGCAAGTTAGACTTTTAAGAGCACTCAATAGAGTACAACGGTCCACATTGATGCTTTGGAAGTGCTCAACTCTGTCCATAGAGGAGCTTTTCACGTTTTGGTGCAAGTTGAGACGTAACTTGGTCTATTCGCGTCTTTACCTTACGAAACGTGGCACGAAGGCTCAACTAGCAAGTTAGACTTTTAAGAGCACGAAATAGAGTACAACGGTCCACATTGATGCTTTGGAAGTGCTCAACTCTCTCTATAGAGGAGCTTTTCACTTTTTTGTGCAAGTTGAGACGTAACTTGGTCTATTCGCGTCTTTACCTTAAGAAACATGGCACGAAGGCTCAACTAGCAAGTTAGACTTTTAAGAGCACTCAATAGAGTACAACGGTCCACATTGATGCTTCGGAAGTGCTCAACTCTCTCAATAGAGGAGCTTTTCACGTTTTGGTGCAAGTTGAGACGTAACTTGGTCTATTCGCGTCTTTACCTTACGAAACGTGGCATTAAGGCTCAACTAGCAAGTTAGACATCTAAGAGCACTAAATAGAGTACAACGGTCCACATTGATGCTTTGGAAGTGCTCAACTCTCTCCATCGAGGAGCTTTTCATGTTTTTGTGCAATTTGAGACATAACTTGCTCTATTCGCATCTTTACGTTACGAAACGTGGCACGAAGGCTCAACTAGCAAGCTAGACTTTTAAGAGCACTAAAAAGAGTACAACGGTCCACATTGATGCTTTGGAAGTGCCCAACTCTCTCCATAGAGGAGCTTTTCACGTTTTTGTGCAAGTTGAGACGTAACTTGGTCTATTCGCGTCTTTACCTTAAAAAACGTGCCACGAAGGCTCAACTAGCGAGTTAGACTTTTAAGAGCACTCAATAGAGTACAAAGGTCCACATTGATACTTTGGAAGTGCTCAACTCTCTCCATAGAGGAGCTTTTCACGTTTTTGTGCAATTTGAGATATAACTTGGTCTATTCGCGTCTTTACCTTACGAAACGTGGCACGAAGGCTCAACTAGCAAGTTAGACTTTTAAGAGCAGTAAATAGAGTACAACGGTCCACATTCATGCTTTGGAATTGCTCAACTCTCTCCATAATGGAGCTTTTCACGTTTTTGTGCAATATGAGATATAACTTGGTCTATTCGCGTCTTTACCTTACGAAACGTGGCACGAAGGCTCAACTAGCAAGTTAGACTTTTAAGAGCACTGAATAGATTACAACGGTCCACATTGATGCTTCAGAAGTGCTCAACTCTCTCCATAGAGGAGCTTTTCACGTTTTGGTGCAAGTTGAGACGTAACTTGGTCTATTCGCGTCTTTACCTTACGAAACGTGGCACGAAGGCTCAACTAGCAAGTTAGACTTTTAAGAGCACTAAATAGAGTACAACGGTCCACATTCATGCTTTGGAATTGCTGAACTCTCTCCATAATGGAGCTTTTCACGTTTTTGTGTAATATGAGATATAACTTGGTCTATTCGCGTCTTTACCTTACGAAACGTGGCACGAAGGCTCAACTAGCAAGTTAGACTTTTAAGAGCACTCAATAGAGTACAACGGTCCAGATTGTTGCTTTGGAAGTGCTCAACTCTCTCCATAGAGGAGCTTTTCACGTTTTGGTGCAAGTTGAGACGTAACTTGGTCTCTTCGCGTCTTTACCTTAAGAAACGTGGCACGAAGGCTCAACTAGCAAGTTAGACTTTTAAGAGCACTCAATAGAGTACAACGGTCCACATTGATGCTTCGGAAGTGCTCAACTCTCTCCATAGAGGAGCTTTTCACGTTTTGGTGCAAGTTGAGACGTAACTTGGTCTATTCGCGTCTTTACCTTACGAAACGTGGCATTAAGGCTCAACTAGCAAGTTAGACATCTAAGAGCACTAAATAGAGTACAACGGTCCACATTGATGCTTTGGAAGTGCTCAACTCTCTCCATAGAGGAGCTTTTCTTGTTTTTGTGCAATTTGAGACATAACTTGCTCTATTCGCATCTTTACGTTACGAAACGTGGCACGAAGGCTCAACTAGCAAGTTAGACTTTTAAGAGCACTAAATAGAGTACAACGGTCCACATTGATGCTTTGGAAGTGCCCAACTCTCTCCATAGAGGAGCATTTCACGTTTTTGTGCAAGTTGAGACGTAACTTGGTCTATTCGCGTCTTTACCTTAAAAAACGTGCCACGAAGGCTCAACTAGCAAGTTAGACTATTAAGAGCACTCAATGGAGTACAACGGTCCACATTGATGCTTTGGAAGTGCTCAACTCTCTCCATAATGGTGCATTTCACGTTTTTGTGCAATTTCAAACATAACTTGGTCTATTCGCATCTTTACCTTACGAAACGTGGCACGAAGGCTCAACTAGCAAGTTAGACTTTTAAGAGCACTAAGTAGAGTACAACGGTCTACATTCATGCTTTCGAATTGCTCAACTCTCTCCATATTGGAGCATTTCATGTTTTTGTGCAATTTCAAACATAACTTGGTCTATTCGCATCTTTACCTTACGAAACGTGGCACGAAGGCTCAACTAGCAAGTTAGACTTTGAAGAGCACTAAATAGAGTACAACGGTCCACATTGATGCTTTGGAATTGCTCAACTCTCTCCATAGAGGAGCTTTTCACGTTTTTGTGCAATTTGAGATATAACTTGGTCTATTCGCGTCTTTACCTTACGAAACGTGGCACGAATGCTCAACTAGCAAGTTAGACTTTTAAGAGCACTAAATAGAGTACAACGGTCCACATTGATGCTTTGGAAGTGCTCAACTCTCTGCATAGAGGAGCTTTTCACGTTTTTGTGCAAGTTGAGACGTAACTTGGTCTATTCACGTCTTTACCTTAAGAAACGTGGCACGAAGGCTCAACTAGCAAGTTAGACTTTTAAGAGCACTCAATAGAGTACAACGGTCCACATTGATGCTTTGGAAGTGCTCAACTCTCTCCATAGAGGAGCTTTTCACGTTTTTGTGCAAGTTGAGACGTAACTTGGTCTATTCGCGTCTTTACCTTACGAAACGTGGCACGAAGGCTCAACTAGCAAGTTAGACTTTTAAGAGCACTAAATAGAGTACAACGGTCCACATTGATGCTTTGGAAGTGCTCAACTCTCTGCATAGAGGAGCTTTTCACGTTTTTGTGCAAGTTGAGACGTAACTTGGTCTATTCGCGTCTTTACCTTAAGAAACGTGGCACGAAGGCTCAACTAGCAAGTTAGACTTTTAAGAGCACTCAATAGAGTACAACGGTCCACATTGATGCTTTGGAAGTGCTCAACTCTCTCCATAGAGGAGCTTTTCACGTTTTTGTGCAAGTTGAGACGTAACTTGGTCTATTCGCGTCTTTACCTTACGAAACGTGGCACGAAGGCTCAACTAGCAAGTTAGACTTTTAAGAGCACTCAATAGAGTACAACGGTCCAGATTGATGCTTTGGAAGTGCTCAACTCTCTCCATAGAGGAGCTTTTCACGTTTTTGTGCAAGTTGAGACGTAACTTGGTCTATTCGCGTCTTTACCTTAAGAAACGTGGCACGAAGGCTCAACTAGCAAGTTAAAATTTTAAGAGCACTCAATAGAGTACAACGGTCCACATTGATGCTTCGGAAGTGCTCAACTCTCTCCATAGAGGAGCTTTTCACGTTTTTGTGCAAGTTGAGACGTAACTTGGTCTATTCGCGTCTTTACCTTACGAAACGTGCCACGAAGGCTCAACTAGCAAGTTAGACTTTTAAGAGCACTAAATAGAGTACAACGGTACACATTCATGCTTTGGAATTGCTCAACTCTCTCCATAGAGGAGCTTTTCACGTTTTTGTGCAAGTTGAGACGTAACTTGGTCTATTCGCGTCTTTACCTTACGAAACGTGGCACGAAGGCTCAACTAGCAAGTTAGACTTTTAAGAGCACTAAATAGAGTACAACGGTCCACATTGATGCTTCGGAAGTGCTCAACTCTCTCCATAGAGGAGCTTTTCACGTTTTTGTGCAAGTTGAGACGTAACTTGGTCTATTCGCGTCTTTACCTTACGAAACGTGCCACGAAGGCTCAACTAGCAAGTTAGACTTTTAAGACCACTAAATAGAGTACAACGGTACACATTCATGCTTTGGAATTGCTCAACTCTCTCCATAGAGGAGCTTTTCACGTTTTTGTGCAAGTTGAGACGTAACTTGGTCTATTCGCGTCTTTACCTTACGAAACGTGGCACGAAGGCTCAACTAGCAAGTTAGACTTTTAAGAGCACTAAATAGAGTACAACGGTCCACATTGATGCTTTGGAATTGCTCAACTCTCTCCATGGAGGAGCTTTTCACGTTTTTGTGCAAGTTGAGACGTAACTTGGTCTATTCGCGTCTTTACCTTACGAAACCTGCCACGAAGGCTCAACTAGCAAGTTAGACTTTTAAGAGCACTAAATAGAGTACAACGGTCCACATTGATGCTTTGGAAGTGCTCAACTCTCTCCATAGAGGAGCTTTTAATGTTTTTGTGCAATTTGAGACATAACTTGCTCTATTCGCATCTTTACGTTACGAAACGTGGCACGAAGGCTCAACTAGCAAGTTAGACTTTAAAGAGCACTAAATAGAGTACAACGGTCCACATTGATGCTTTGGAAGTGCCCAACTCTCTCCATAGAGGAGCTTTTCACGTTTTTGTGCAAGTTGAGACGTAACTTGGTCTATTCGCGTCTTTACCTTAAAAAACGTGCCACGAAGGCTCAACTAGCGAGTTAGACTTTTAAGAGCACTCAATAGAGTACAAAGGTCCACATTGATGCTTTGGAAGTGCTCAACTCTCTCCATAGAGGAGCTTTTCACGTTTTTGTGCAAGTTGGGACGTAACTTGGTCTATTCGCGTCTTTACCTTACGAAACGTGGCACGAAGGCTCAACTAGCAAGTTAGACTTTTAAGAGCACTAAGTAGAGTACAACGGTCTACATTCATGCTTTCGAATTGCTCAACTCTCTCCATATTGGAGCATTTCATGTTTTTGTGCAATTTCAAACATAACTTGGTCTATTCGCATCTTTACCTTACGAAACGTGGCACGAAGGCTCAACTAGCAAGTTAGACATTGAAGAGCACTAAATAGAGTACAACGGTCCACATTGATGCTTTGGAATTGCTCAACTCTCTCCATAGACGAGCTTTTCACGTTTTTGTGCAATTTGAGATATAACTTGGTCTATTCGCGTCTTTACCTTACGAAACGTGGCACGAATGCTCAACTAGCAAGTTAGACTTTTAAGAGCACTAAATAGAGTACAACAGTCCACATTGATGCTTTGGAAGTGCTGAACTCTCTGCATAGAGGAGCTTTTCACGTTTTTGTGCAAGTTGAGACGTAACTTGGTCTATTCGCGTCTTTACCTTACGAAACGTGGCACGAAGGCTCAACTAGCAAGTTAGACTTTTAAGAGCACTCAATAGAGTACAACGGTCCACATTGATGCTTTGGAAGTGCTCAACTCTCTCCATAGAGGAGCTTTTCACGTTTTTGTGCAAGTTGAGACAGTAACTTGGACTATTCGCGTCTTTACCTACGAAACGTGGCACGAAGGGCTCAACTAGCAAGTTAGACTTTTAAGAGCACTCAATAGAGTACAACGGTCCAGATTGATGCTTTGGAAGTGCTCAACTCTCTCCATAGAGGAGCTTTTCACGTTTTTCGTGCAAGTTGAGACGTAACTTGGGTCTATTCGCGTCTTTACCTTAAGAAACGTGGCACGAAGGCTCAACTAGCAAGTTAGACTTTTAAGAGCACTCAATAGAGTACAACGGTCCACATTGATGCTTCGGAAGTGCTCAACTCTCTCCATAGAGGAGCTTTTCACGTTTTTGGTGCAAGTTGAGACGTAACTTGGTCTATTCGCGTCTTTACCTTACGAAACGTGCCACGAAGGCTCACTAGCAAGTTAGACTTTTAAGAGCACTAAATAGAGTACAACGGTCCACATTGATGCTTTGGAAGTTGCTCAACTCTCTCCATAGAGGAGCTTTTCAAGTTTTTGGGCAAGTTGAGACGTAACTTGGTCTATTCGCGTCTTTACCTTACGAAACGTGGCACGAAGGCTCAACTAGCAAGTTAGGACTTTTAAGAGCACTAAATAGAGTACAACGGTCCACATTGATGCTTGGAAGTGCTCAACTCTCTCCATAGAGGAGCTTTTAATGTTTTGGTGCAATTTGAGAACTAACTTGGCTCTATTCGCATCTTTAACGTTACGAAACGTGGCACGAAGGCTCAACTAGCAAGTTAGACTTTTAAGAGCACTCAATAGAGTACAACGGTCCACATTGATGCTTTGGAATTGCTCAACTCTCTCCATAGAGGAGCTTTTCACGTTTTGTGTCCAAGTTGAGACGTAACTTGGTCTATTCGTGTCTTTACCTTACGAAACGTGGCACGAAGGCTCAACTAGCAAGTTAGACTTTTAAGAGCACTAAATAGAGTACAACGGTCCACATTGATGCTTTGGAAGTGCTCAACTCTCTCCATAGAGGAGCTTTTCACGTTTTTGTGCAAGTTGAGACGTAACTTGGTCTATATTCGCGTCTTTACCTTAAAAACGTGCACGAAGGCTCAACGAGCGAGTTAGACTTTTAAAGAGCACTCAATAGAGTACAAAGGTCCACATTGATGCTTTGGAAGTGCTCAACTCTCTCCATAGAGGAGCTTTTCCACGTTTTTGTGCAAGTTGAGACGTAACTTGGTCTATTCGCGTCTTTACCTTACGAAACGTGGCACGAAGGCTCAACTAGCAAGTTAGACTTTTAAGAGCACTAAATAGAGTACAACGGTACACATTCGATAGCTTTGGAATTGCTCAACTCTCTCCATGGGAGGAGCCTTTTCACGTTTTTGTGCAAGTTGAGACGTAACTTGGTCTATTCGCGTCCTTTACCTTACGAAACGTGGCACGAAGGCTCAACTAGCAAGTTAGACTTTTAAGAGCACTAAATAGAGTACAACGGTCCACATTCAGGCTTTGGAATTGCTCACTCTCTCATATGAGGAGCTTTTCACTGTTTTTGTGCAAGTTGAAGACATAACTTGGTCTATTCGCAGTCTTTACCTTACGAAACGTGGCACGAAGGCTCAACTAGCAAGTTAGACTTTTAAGAGCACTAAATAGAGTACAACGGTCCACATTGATGCTTTGGAATTGCTCAACTCTCTCCATAGAGGAGCTTTTCACGTTTTTGTGCAATTTGAGACATAACTTGGTCTATTCGCGTCTTTACCTTACGAAACGTGGCACGAAGGCTCAACTAGCAAGTTAGACTTTTAAGAGCACTAAATAGAGTACAACGGTCCACATTGATGCTTTGGAATTGCTCAACTCTCTCCATAGAGGAGCTTTTCACGTTTTTGTGCAATTTGAGACATAACTTGGTCTATTCGCGTCTTTACCTTACGAAACGTGGCACGAAGGCTCAACTAGCAAGTTAGACTTTTAAGAGCACTAAATAGAGTACAACGGTCCACATTGATGCTTTGGAATTGCTCAACTCTCTCCATAGAGGAGCTTTTCACGTTTTTGTGCAATTGAGACATAACTTGGTCTATTCGCGTCTTTACCTTACGAAACGTGGCACGAAGGCTCAACTAGCAAGTTAGACTTTTAAGAGCACTAAATAGAGTACAACGGTCCACATTGATGCTTTGGAATTGCTCAACTCTCTCCATAGAGGAGCTTTTCACGTTTTTGTGCAATTGAGACATAACTTGGTCTATTCGCGTCTTTACCTTACGAAACGTGGCACGAAGGCTCAACTAGCAAGTTAGACTTTTAAGAGCACTAATAGAGTACAACGGTCCACATTGATGCTTTGGAATGCTCAACTCTCTCCATAGAGGAGCTTTTCACGTTTTTGTGCAAGTTGAGACATAACTTGGTCTATTCGCGTCTTTACCTTACGAAACGTGGCACGAAGGCTCAACTAGCAAGTTAGACTTTTAAGAGCACTAAATAGAGTACAACGGTCCACATTGATGCTTTGGAATTGCTCAACTCTCTCCATAGAGGAGCTTTTCACGTTTTTGTGCAATTGAGACATAACTTGGTCTATTCGCGTCTTTACCTTACGAAACGTGGCACGAAGGCTCAACTAGCAAGTTAGACTTTTAAGAGCACTAAATAGAGTACAACGGTCCACATTGATGCTTTGGAATTGCTCAACTCTCTCCATAGAGGAGCTTTTCACGTTTTTGTGCAATTGAGACATAACTTGGTCTATTCGATCGTCTTTACCTTACGAAACGTGGCACGAAGGCTCAACTAGCAAGTTAGACTTTTAAGAGCACTAAATAGAGTACAACGGTCCACATTGATGCTTTGGAATTGCTCAACTCTCTCCATAGAGGAGCTTTTCACGTTTTTGTGCAATTTGAGACATAACTTGGTCTATTCGCGTCTTTACCTTACGAAACGTGGCACGAAGGCTCAACTAGCAAGTTAGACTTTTAAGAGCACTAAATAGAGTACAACGGTCCACATTGATGCTTTGGAATTGCTCAACTCTCTCCATAGAGGAGCTTTTCACGTTTTTGTGCAATTTGAGACATAACTTGGTCTATTCGCGTCTTTACCTTACGAAACGTGGCACGAAGGCTCAACTAGCAAGTTAGACTTTTAAGAGCACTAAATAGAGTACAACGGTCCACATTGATGCTTTGGAATTGCTCAACTCTCTCCATAGAGGAGCTTTTCACGTTTTTGCAATTTGAGACATAACTTGGTCTATTCGCGTCTTTACCTTACGAAACGTGGCACGAAGGCTCAACTAGCAAGTTAGACTTTTAAGAGCACTAAATAGAGTACAACGGTCCACATTGATGCTTTGGAATTGCTCAACTCTCTCCATAGAGGAGCTTTTCACGTTTTTGTGCAATTGAGACTAACTTGGTCTATTCGCGTCTTTACCTTACGAAACGTGGCACGAAGGCTCAACTAGCAAGTTAGACTTTTAAGAGCACTAAATAGAGTACAACGGTCCACATTGATGCTTTGGAATTGCTCAACTCTCTCCATAGAGGAGCTTTTCACGTTTTTGTGCAATTTGAGACATAACTTGGTCTATTCGCGTCTTTACCTTACGAAACGTGGCACGAAGGCTCAACTAGCAAGTTAGACTTTTAAGAGCACTAAATAGAGTACAACGGTCCACATTGATGCTTTGGAATTGCTCAACTCTCTCCATAGAGGAGCTTTTCACGTTTTTGTGCAATTTGAGACATAACTTGGTCTATTCGCGTCTTTACCTTACGAAACGTGGCACGAAGGCTCAACTAGCAAGTTAGACTTTTAAGAGCACTAAATAGAGTACAACGGTCCACATTGATGCTTTGGAATTGCTCAACTCTCTCCATAGAGGAGCTTTTCACGTTTTTGTGCAATTGAGACATAACTTGGTCTATTCGCGTCTTTACCTTACGAAACGTGGCACGAAGGCTCAACTAGCAAGTTAGACTTTTAAGAGCACTAAATAGAGTACAACGGTCCACATTGATGCTTTGGAATTGCTCAACTCTCTCCATAGAGGAGCTTTTCACGTTTTTGTGCAATTGAGACATAACTTGGTCTATTCGCGTCTTTACCTTACGAAACGTGGCACGAAGGCTCAACTAGCAAGTTAGACTTTTAAGAGCACTAAATAGAGTACAACGGTCCACATTGATGCTTTGGAATTGCTCAACTCTCTCCATAGAGGAGCTTTTCACGTTTTTGTGCAATTTGAGACATAACTTGGTCTATTCGCATCTTTACCTTACGAAACGTGGCACGAAGGCTCAACTAGCAAGTTAGACTTTTAAGAGCACTAAATAGAGTACAACGGTCCACATTGATGCTTTGGAATTGCTCAACTCTCTCCATAGAGGAGCTTTTACGTTTTTGTGCAATTTGACATAACTTGGTCTATTCGCGTCTTTACCTTACGAAACGTGGCACGAAGGCTCAACTAGCAAGTTAGACTTTTAAGAGCACTAAATAGAGTACAACGGTCCACATTGATGCTTTGGAATTGCTCAACTCTCTCCATAGAGGAGCTTTTCACGTTTTTGTGCAATTTCAAACATAACTTGGTCTATTCGCCTTTACCTTACGAAACGTGGCACGAAGGCTCAACTAGCAAGTTAGACTTTTAAGAGCACTAAATAGAGTACAACGGTCCACATTGATGCTTTGGAATTGCTCAACTCTCTCCATAGAGGAGCTTTTCACGTTTTTGTGCAATTTAGACATAACTTGGTCTATTCGCGTCTTTACCTTACGAAACGTGGCACGAAGGCTCAACTAGCAAGTTAGACTTTTAAGAGCACTAAATAGAGTACAACGGTCCACATTGATGCTTTGGAATTGCTCAACTCTCTCCATAGAGGAGCTTTTCACGTTTTTGTGCAATTTGAGACATAACTTGGTCTATTCGTCTTTACCTTACGAAACGTGGCACGAAGGCTCAACTAGCAAGTTAGACTTTTAAGAGCACTAAATAGAGTACAACGGTCCACATTGATGCTTTGGAATTGCTCAACTCTCTCCATAGAGGAGCTTTTCACGTTTTTGTGCAATTTGAGATAACTTGGTCTATTCGCGTCTTTACCTTACGAAACGTGGCACGAAGGCTCAACTAGCAAGTTAGACTTTTAAGAGCACTAAATAGAGTACAACGGTCCACATTGATGCTTTGGAATTGCTCAACTCTCTCCATAGAGGAGCTTTTCACGTTTTTGTGCAATTTGAGACGTAACTTGGTCTATTCGCGTCTTTACCTTACGAAACGTGGCACGAAGGCTCAACTAGCAAGTTAGACTTTTAAGAGCACTAAATGAGTACAACGGTCCACATTGATGCTTTGGAATTGCTCAACTCTCTCCATAGAGGAGCTTTTCACGTTTTTGTGCAATTTGAGACATAACTTGGTCTATTCGCGTCTTTACCTTACGAAACGTGGCACGAAGGCTCAACTAGCAAGTTAGACTTTTAAGAGCACTAAATAGAGTACAACGGTCCACATTGATGCTTTGGAATTGCTCAACTCTCTCCATAGAGAGCTTTTCACGTTTTTGTGCAATTTCAAACATAACTTGGTCTATTCGCGTCTTTACCTTACGAAACGTGGCACGAAGGCTCAACTAGCAAGTTAGACTTTTAAGAGCACTAAATAGAGTACAACGGTCCACATTGATGCTTTGGAATTGCTCAACTCTCTCCATAGAGGAGCTTTTCACGTTTTTGTGCAATTTGAGACGTAACTTGGTCTATTCGCGTCTTTACCTTACGAAACGTGGCACGAAGGCTCAACTAGCAAGTTAGACTTTTAAGAGCACTAATAGAGTACAACGGTCCACATTGATGCTTTGGAATTGCTCAACTCTCTCCATAGAGGAGCTTTTCACGTTTTGTGCAATTTGAGACATAACTTGGTCTATTCGCGTCTTTACCTTACGAAACGTGGCACGAAGGCTCAACTAGCAAGTTAGACTTTTAAGAGCACTAAATAGAGTACAACGGTCCACATTGATGCTTTGGAATTGCTCAACTCTCTCCATAGAGGAGCTTTTCACGTTTTTGTGCAATTGAGACATAACTTGGTCTATTCGCGTCTTTACCTTACGAAACGTGGCACGAAGGCTCAACTAGCAAGTTAGACTTTTAAGAGCACTAAATAGAGTACAACGGTCCACATTGATGCTTTGGAATTGCTCAACTCTCTCCATAGAGGAGCTTTTCACGTTTTTGTGCAATTTGAGACATAACTTGGTCTATTCGCGTCTTTACCTTACGAAACGTGGCACGAAGGCTCAACTAGCAAGTTAGACTTTTAAGAGCACTAAATAGAGTAGAGTACAACGGTCCACATTGATGCTTTGGAATTGCTCAACTCTCTCCATAGAGGAGCTTTTCACGTTTTTGTGCAATTGAGATAACTTGGTCTATTCGCGTCTTTACCTTACGAAACGTGGCACGAAGGCTCAACTAGCAAGTTAGACTTTTAAGAGCACTAAATAGAGTACAACGGTCCACATTGATGCTTTGGAATGCTCAACTCTCTCCATAGAGGAGCTTTTCACGTTTTTGTGCAATTGAGACGTAACTTGGTCTATTCGCGTCTTTACCTTACGAAACGTGGCACGAAGGCTCAACTAGCAAGTTAGACTTTTAAGAGCACTAAATAGAGTACAACGGTCCACATTGATGCTTTGGAATTGCTCAACTCTCTCCATAGAGGAGCTTTTCACGTTTTTGTGCAAGAGAATAACTTGGTCTATTCGCGTCTTTACCTTACGAAACGTGGCACGAAGGCTCAACTAGCAAGTTAGACTTTTAAGAGCACTAAATAGAGTACAACGGTCCACATTGATGCTTTGGAATTGCTCAACTCTCTCCATAGAGGAGCTTTTCACGTTTTTGTGCAATTGAGACATAACTTGGTCTATTCGCGTCTTTACCTTACGAAACGTGGCACGAAGGCTCAACTAGCAAGTTAGACTTTTAAGAGCACTAAATAGAGTACAACGGTCCACATTGATGCTTTGGAATTGCTCAACTCTCTCCATAGAGGAGCTTTTCACGTTTTTTCAATTGAGACGTAACTTGGTCTATTCGCGTCTTTACCTTACGAAACGTGGCACGAAGGCTCAACTAGCAAGTTAGACTTTAAGAGCACTAAATAGAGTACAACGGTCCACATTGATGCTTTGGAATTGCTCAACTCTCTCCATAGAGGAGCTTTTCACGTTTTTGTGCAATTGAGACATAACTTGGTCTATTCGCGTCTTTACCTTACGAAACGTGGCACGAAGGCTCAACTAGCAAGTTAGACTTTTAAGAGCACTAAATAGAGTACAACGGTCCACATTGATGCTTTGGAATTGCTCAACTCTCTCCATAGAGGAGCTTTTCACGTTTTTGTGCAATTTGAGACATAACTTGGTCTATTCGCGTCTTTACCTTACGAAACGTGGCACGAAGGCTCAACTAGCAAGTTAGACTTTTAAGAGCACTAAATAGAGTACAACGGTCCACATTGATGCTTTGGAATTGCTCAACTCTCTCCATAGAGGAGCTTTTCACGTTTTTGTGCAATTTGAGACATAACTTGGTCTATTCGCGTCTTTACCTTACGAAACGTGGCACGAAGGCTCAACTAGCAAGTTAGACTTTTAAGAGCACTAAATAGAGTACAACGGTCCACATTGATGCTTTGGAATTGCTCAACTCTCTCCATAGAGGAGCTTTTCACGTTTTTGTGCAATTTGAGACATAACTTGGTCTATTCGCGTCTTTACCTTACGAAACGTGGCACGAAGGCTCAACTAGCAAGTTAGACTTTTAAGAGCACTAAATAGAGTACAACGGTCCACATTGATGCTTTGGAATTGCTCAACTCTCTCCATAGAGGAGCTTTTCACGTTTTTGTGCAATTTACATAACTTGGTCTATTCGCGTCTTTACCTTACGAAACGTGGCACGAAGGCTCAACTAGCAAGTTAGACTTTAAGAGCACTAAATAGAGTACAACGGTCCACATTGATGCTTTGGAATTGCTCAACTCTCTCCATAGAGGAGCTTTTCACGTTTTGTGCAATTTGAGACATAACTTGGTCTATTCGCGTCTTTACCTTACGAAACGTGGCACGAAGGCTCAACTAGCAAGTTAGACTTTTAAGAGCACTAAATAGAGTACAACGGTCCACATTGATGCTTTGGAATTGCTCAACTCTCTCCATAGAGGAGCTTTTCACGTTTTTGTGCAATTTGAGACATAACTTGGTCTATTCGCGTCTTTACCTTACGAAACGTGGCACGAAGGCTCAACTAGCAAGTTAGACTTTTAAGAGCACTAAATAGAGTACAACGGTCCACATTGATGCTTTGGAATGCTCAACTCTCTCCATAGAGGAGCTTTTCACGTTTTTGTGCAATTGAGACGTAACTTGGTCTATTCGCGTCTTTACCTTACGAAACGTGGCACGAAGGCTCAACTAGCAAGTTAGACTTTTAAGAGCACTAAATAGAGTACAACGGTCCACATTGATGCTTTGGAATTGCTCAACTCTCTCCATAGAGGAGCTTTTCACGTTTTTGTGCAATTGAGACATAACTTGGTCTATTCGCGTCTTTACCTTACGAAACGTGCACGAAGGCTCAACTAGCAAGTTAGACTTTTAAGAGCACTAAATAGAGTACAACGGTCCACATTGATGCTTTGGAATTGCTCAACTCTCTCCATAGAGGAGCTTTTCACGTTTTTTGTGCAAGTTGAGACATAACTTGGTCTATTCGCGTCTTTACCTTACGAAACGTGGCACGAAGGCTCAACTAGCAAGTTAGACTTTTAAGAGCACTAAATAGAGTACAACGGTCCACATTGATGCTTTGGAATTGCTCAACTCTCTCCATAGAGGAGCTTTTCACGTTTTGTGCAATTTGAGACTAACTTGGTCTATTCGCGTCTTTACCTTACGAAACGTGGCACGAAGGCTCAACTAGCAAGTTAGACTTTTAAGAGCACTAAATAGAGTACAACGGTCCACATTGATGCTTTGGAATTGCTCAACTCTCTCCATAGAGGAGCTTTTCACGTTTTTGTGCAATTTGAGACATAACTTGGTCTATTCGCTCTTTACCTTACGAAACGTGGCACGAAGGCTCAACTAGCAAGTTAGACTTTTAAGAGCCACTAAATAGAGTACAACGGTCCACATTCATGCTTTGGAATTGCTCAACTCTCTACCATAGAGGAGCTTTTCACGTTTTGTGCAAGTTAGACGTAACTTGGTCTATTCGCGTCTTTACCTTACGAAACGTGGCACGAAGGCTCAACTAGCAAGTTAGACTTTTAAGAGCCACTAAATAGAGTACAACGGTCCACATTCGATGCTTTGGAATTGCTCAACTCTCTCCATAGAGGAGCTTTTCATCGTTTTTGTGCAATTTGAGACGTAAACTTGGTCTATTCGCGTCTTTACCTTACGAAACGTGGCACGAAGGCTCAACTAGCAGTTAGACTTTTAAGAGCACTAAATAGAGTACAACGGTCCACATTGATGCTTTGGAATTGCTCAACTCTCTCCATAGAGGAGCTTTTCACGTTTTTGGCAATTGAGACATAACTTGGTCTATTCGCGTCTTTACCTTACGAAACGTGGCACGAAGGCTCAACTAGCAAGTTAGACTTTTAAGAGCACTAAATAGAGTACAACGGTCCACATTGATGCTTTGGAATTGCTCAACTCTCTCATAGAGGAGCTTTTCATGTTTTTTTGTGCAATTTGAGA